>NW_025778262.1:0-76815 GCF_021130785.1 Homalodisca vitripennis
ATCCAAATACAAAGGAGTGATAAGCATCATCATCGAGCTTAAAACTATATGTATAAAAAAAAAATTATAGAAAATGAAGCTTCATAGAAAATTACTCTGTCAGTTCGTTCTCAAGATATCGGACAGACATAACAGACAGTCGGAAAGGACACTTTTTCAGCTCCTGGAGTGATAGGCTTTACTTGTGATCACCATTAAACCACTATATGTCAGTAGTAATGTGAGCATGTTCATTGATCCAGCACAAAACTGATATATATTCTACGATATTTTCAAGTAGGTTATCATTAATGCTATTGAGTCGATCAGTTGGTTGAGACACGGTATGGCAAAGGGTAACGTTTGCCTGATTCTGTGGATTTGTGGCGGCATCTACTACTTTAATATATATATATATATATATATATATATATATATATATATATATATATATATATATATATATATTAAACTTACGTGGTAAATCGTGTTCCTCTTTCAGTTGTAAGTTACAATCCTAAAAACAAATTTTAAAATGACACACCCCACTTGATTACGTGTAAACGTTAGCATTAGTCAAAACATTGCTCTATTATTTTTATTTATTTTACCCCATTGCGAATATGAATATTTTATTTTAAAATTAGATGTGATAGTTTAATTCGTTTGTAAGACCCGATGTAAAAGAATATCCCCATTTTCATATTTCCAATATCTTGCTTAATCTGAAGTGTACATATTGTGTAACCCAAAATAGGGTTTAAGTGATAATTTCGGTATAGAGTATTCTGTTTTGCTTACATAACGAATTTTTGTACATTTGGGAATATATTTTCCAAAAACTAAAATAAAAGGAAGTATACATTTTTGTTTTCAGTCATATTTTGATAAATTGCAGCACTTTTGTACCTAATTTTCAATTCGAAAGTAATACTACGAAATTCGAAAGTCCAAAGTAACTACTGCCTTCAATTTCTTTATCCATGTCCTGATATTTTCAGTTATACTTGAAAATTCAAACTATTTTTATCGGACAAATTTCTTTTGTAATGCAAACCAAACCAATCCCCTTCCAAAATAACCAATAATATAGTTTAGGATAGTTCTTTAGCGTCATATTTACCCTCAAAACTGACCTTAAATTGTCTGAATTTATCAAAGCTTACCTGGAATAAGTTTGAGTAGGAGATATCAAATCTGTACGTCAACCCCTGTTCCTTGTGTTGCAGTGTCTACGGGAGGTACAGAGTCTCCGAGTCCAGGAGGCTTCCGACGTAAAGGATCAACACAGCGCAGAGTCAACTCAGTCTACCAGAGGAAATCAACGGCCTTCCTCGATGTGCCTGACCGACACCAGCAGCAACAAGAACAGGAGGATGAAGATTCTTACAGGCTCCGCTCATTCAGTTTTTACCAGTAAAGGTCGGTCCAAATAATATTTCAGAATCAGAGCTAAAGTTGAGTCCTACGAAGTTGACTGTATTCTTTAAATAATTAAATAAATTCATAAATACCAGCAAAAGTTAGGAGACTATAAACTTTAAGCTTTTTCACTCGGTTTCATTTGAAAAGGTTTCATGAAGGAATATCGCTAGAGCTATTTCAAGACAAATTTTAAGATACTCTTATTTATATTTAAAGATATTAAAAGTTTATTGTGAGCGAGATCTTTGAACAAACGTTTAAAGAAGTTTTTTCTCTATCATTTTTTATTTTTATAAACTTTTACACAAAATATATTGATAGTTCTCTTTTTGGTTGGAAAGATTTACCTTTTATGTTGCGAGAAGTAATTTATGACCATTCTTAGATATTCTTGCACCTTGTTTAATACAATACGCTGTTATAATGTTTCACAATGTATTCATCATTAAGTTAAATGTCTTTTTTATTTTATTTATATGAGTAACCGCTTTTTATTTTTTTAATGTATGATTTAAAAACTAAATTTTCTTTTTTACCTTTATATTACTCTCGTACAAATACTCTTTTCATTTTTACTTGGTCTAAAAATATATTTTTGTTCAGTATTTTTTCCTTATAATCTCATAGTATTTTTTTTTTTTTTTTTTTTTAATCTTCTATTGCCAAAATAGCTGTTTTGGAAGTGATTTCCTATAACTAGTTTAATAGCGTTTTGTAGATATGATTTCCATTGTTATCAAGAGGTGATACATTCCAAAGCTTTTAATATATTTTTAAAGGTTTTAACACGGGTATATGTACGATCTCATGCCTGACTCCTATAGGAGTGGTGAACCGGGGCGACTCCTTCAGGAGGCGGAGGTCTCGCAGTAATAGCCTCCTGCCGCCGAGCCCCTGCCCTGAGCCTGCCACTCTCTCCCCTGTCCCTAGTCCAGAGGTGGTCAGCTACCGGGTAGCCATGCTGGGGGCTCCTGGGAGTCGGCAAGACCGCACTTGTCAGCCAGTTCATGACTTCGGAGTGTATCAACGCCTACGACCGCACAAGAGGTGAGGAGATCCCATTAATTAGTTCATTCTTGACGAGTTATATGCTACAGAAGGATTTTCTTGCTCAAAGATTGTTTACGTTAAATAGGTAGTATTTTAGAAATTGTATTTAACCCCAATTTTGTAGCTCAGGATGACTTGATGACTCACATGTGCTATCCCTACCAAGTTAAGATGTACGTCAGGTTTTAAATCAACTAAAGTCATCATTCGGAGGTTTTAGGTTAAAATAAATAAATATTTTTTTTATACCTTTATTTTGATTTTTCTGATATTCCAAACGAAATATAATCACAATTACCCGCGGCTTCGCTTGCAGTTTATTTTGATATATGTTTGTATGTGTAGGCCTGCACTGTGTTTTTACTTACTTTAGTATGCCTTTGACAATGCCGTGATCGAGCTAAACACCTGAGGCTAAGAATAGATTGGATTGATCGAGTTGTAAGTGAATAACATAAGATTTAGTTTTAAAAATGTGTGCAATATACGCGACAATTAGGGCTAAAAATTGGATCAAGATTAGACATAACATGAAAATTTTCCTGCTTTGGGATAAAATTACATAACACTTTCATATTATGTGCAATTTCTGTTTTGTAACTACGCGATTTTGCACAAATGTATGTTATATTCTTGTTAAAAAATAAGCAATCCATTTGGAAATGTTATATTACCCATGGATAACACTATTCTCACATGGTTGGAGTTGTTATACACTGCACGTTTATATCGACATCTCAGTTATGTTATACACTTAACACTGGCATAGCGTTCAACTACAATCAACTTAGAAGGTTATACAATTTTCCGTACTGTAACGCTGTTGCCACGGATTAAATTTGTCAATTAGCTTTTGTCTGCGCTTTTAGTGTAATCCGTCTCTTCTTACTATGTTATTGGTATATACATCTCCTGCAATGTAGAGGATATTGTGTTCATACTGTAGTTATTATACTCTAAATCATTAAAATTGTTTAAAAGTTTTTTTATTATAAACTGAGATCTGTCTCAATGCTTCTTCAAGCGGTTTTTTCAGCTAGTTTATTGATCAATTATCCCTTCAACTCTATCATAACTTTTATTATATATATATATATATATATATATTTTATATATATATATATATATATATATATATATAATATCAATATGGTCTCTGGTCTGTTTCAAAGTATATCTGCTGCTTTTGGGAAAAACGTTGTAAATATTTCTAATTTATATAATATGTGTTTTACTTTATGTTTTACCAATGTTTTAAACATTTCCTTACTTTTTAAAGTGTCTTTTTGACCAAGGAAGGTTGGTGAAGTATGCAGTTTTTTTCCGAAGATTTTCCATTAATCAATGGAAATGAAATTAATATCACTTCCTCCATAAAGTATGGAATATTATAAAACCCTTATTGTGATTTAAAAATACCAATTAACTTTTAGCATTTCTGAATTAAACAAAAGTTACTTTCATTATGGCCGGTTATGATCTTTCGGCGGCCATCTTTATCAGAAAATTGGATTCAGGTTTAGTATATTAAAAACTACTTGGGTCTTGTGTGGACATCCTATTGGTTTTCCAGTGTTTATTGAGCCATCACAATGATTGTGTATCACTGAACGATAACAACGGTTGGAAAAATCTGTCACCTTACTGCCTTGCGTTCTTTTTTAAGTTTTATTTTACACAGTGACGTATTGCGCGTGTTTATTTCTCATTAAATTTGTGTTTATAGTACATGTAGGTATCCTTCAAAAGCATATAAACACTTAGAGCCAATTTTATCTATATTTTTGAAACGAAAATGTAACTGTGTTTTGGTTTTAAAAAACTGTACTGCACCTCAATGGTCATTGGCAATGACTATTCCTCAAATTATCAGCCTTATCTAACAATCACCCTCGCCTCCATACATAAATAAGGTTGTAATGTTTGGTAATGATCCATAAAAGTTTGTTTGAATACCATGAATATTAAAAAAGTAATTATATTATAATTATATTACATTTATTTAAATACGATATTCCTTTCTTCACCTCAAAATAGGAAATATCTTATGAAAAATATTGATAAAACTTCTTAATAATGACAATATAATTTTTAAAACCATCATTGTAGTTGATTTTTAGTACGTGTCAATAAAATAAAAGTGTCTTTCGATTTCATCTTGAATCTATGGTATAACCGATTTTTTTATTTAATTAGTCCGTTGAAAATTTACTGACGAAAATGCATTCACTTTTTCAAATTTTTATTACATAAAGCCCAGTTGTTATGCAAATCAAAAAACTGTTTATACACAGAAAAACCAACTAAAACTATGTACTACAAGACCTTAATATAAATCCAAGATAACGGTTTAATGATGGCCGTCAAATGCATTACTATCTAGAATGAAAGTCACCTTAATTGTACTAACATATATTAAAAATTAACTGGTATTTTAGTCAATATACAGCATTTTTTCATATCGCACACGTAATATACACACTGTATTAATAACAAAAACTAACATATTGCTAAATTGGATGACCTCGCATCACCGATGTAAACAATAGAAAGTCAAATTTATGATATTTATTCCGCATTAAGACATTCGATTCACCTAGTGAACTTAGGCGTTGTGTTTTGTGCTGTTATATCAGAATCCTTGCAATACATCTGTGATTTTGTTCATCTCATATTGGAGTTCTTTACTCCGGTATGATTTATTCATGAGGACTGAGGGAGGGCTGACTCAACCACAATCATCAAAATGTGGAACTCTATTGATGTAACCCTTGCAGTCAATTCCTGACAGGATGTGCCAAATAATCTAAAATAAACATTTCATAATTCTGTGTAAATTGCCTAACTAATGCTTATGACGTTCGCCTGCAATAACCTGCTGAATAATAGGAGCGTCTAAGCATAAACTTCTATATGCGTATAAAAACGCCCTAGAGATAAAGGAATGGCTACTAAAAGATGTTGCAATCTCTTTGGATCATAATCAAATTTAGTTGGACTTTAAGTTTGGAGAAGAGTGATTTTGGCCAATGTGTTTTAGAGAGTTAAACAAATTTTATAAACATCCTATCTACCAGATACTAAATCGAATTTATCTGCACTCAAAGTATTTAACTGAATAACCCCAACGGTTTCGGCCATACTTGAGCTATTTAAACCAAAGTTATAATTTTTTAAATGGAAGTAGGAAAACTTTTTCAGTTCAACTAAATTGAATAAAAATACTTTATAATTGACAAATAAATATTAAATACTATTTTTAATTTCAGAATATTTGAAATACATGCGTGGCCGATGAACACAAAACATTACCTTATATATATATATATATATATATATATAATTATATATATAAAATATATATATATATATATATATATATCAAAGTTTCACATCATGATATGCCTGTTTTTTTACCACAACAATTTAAAAACGAAATGAATTAATTGAATAATATATTGCAGCATTAAACAAATAATGTATTTTTTAGACTGATTTCAAACTACAACGAAATATAAGAAAATATGAAGCATCAAAATAAAAGTGAAATTTTAATAAACATACTATGAAGTTGAATTGTTACACAGAATTGTGAGTGGCTTGCATTGCAGGATTTGTGCTTGTAGGAACGGCAAGTTTGAGCTTGCTTTATACCCGACAGACAATATATTGAGGCTTTTGTTTCTAAATTATTTCTTTTAGATTAAATCAATTTCCTAAACGTTTTTGTTTATGTTAAACCCATGACCAGATAATGGTCGTTCAGAATTATTGTGGGTGGTACTCAAAATAAAAATATTTCTATGCTTGATTCCTATATAAGTAACGTACATGAAAAATTTCCTTTAAATCAGTTCGCAAGGTTTTGCGCGATTAATTATCAAACATCCATTATTGAGACATCCAAACATCTTCACAAACATATATAGGATTATTTATTATTTCATGTTAAGATTACCTATGACATGACGCTAACTTGTAATAGTAGCGTCAAAAAATTAGTATCGGTAGTTAATAATACAATTTCATGTATCTATATTGGCTGACGATTAGCGAAGCCGAGGGACTATGAAAATTTCAATTATGTCTGACTTTCTATCTGTCTATTTTTCCGAACAACATTTTAAGAATCAACTGACATAAATGTAAAAAACCTTTGAATGAACTTCGTTTCTATAACGGCAACACCGAGTTCGATGATGGTGCATGTCAGCCATGGGATTTGGTTGAGCGTTAGCGAATATCTTCACATTGGTCTTATGAATAACCATGATGGAAATCAGAAAACAACTGAATAAGTAAATTTTTAAACAAACTTTTACAAACGAACTGTAAAATCATACGATATTGCAACAATTGGCTCTTTTATTTATACAGAAAAAATAAAATATAACAGACTGGAGTCAATGTTTAAAGTCTGTGATCATACTTCAGTGCACTCTTGCCTTATAGTACCATCACTAACATGTAATCTAATAAACTGTTAGAAACAAGCTTAATGGATTTATTAAAGGCAATTTAAAGTGAAAATAATTTTCTAACGCAACAACGTCTTGGAATGAAAAAGAATGTTAAAAGTGTTCCGACGAAAGTATTCATACCTTGTGGTAAAAGCCTTACCTTTGACAAACTGAATCAAGGCACCTGTGAATTAGGTAAACTGCTGAATAGAATATTATTCCAAGGACAGAGGAAGAAGAGGAAATTAAAGGCTGAATATTTTGCTTTTTAAAGTGTTTGAAGTTCTTTCAAGCTCCAAGAAACACAAAAAAGAGTAACTTCATTTTGAAGTTTTGAAAACAAGTGATGACACTGTAAACATGACGTCGCGCTTGTCAACTTATTAAAAGAAACTTAACCGTTATTCTTGGTCGTTATATCCTTGTAAGGGAATAAACTATCTTATATGTTCGGAACATATTTCATTTAACACTTTTTATTTAGATTCACAGAAAACCAATTTTAATACCTTATATGTTTAGTTTTTTTTCTAAGTATAAATAGTTCAGTCACTTTTTAAATCTGTTTTGTAATTAGAGTAATAATTCTCATCTTAATTAATTTTAAGCTTCCTTTTTCTAGAATCTAATAATTTCACTGGCTAAGCTTTGGCGAAGCTATTATTCAAGGGGTTATAAAAATTTAATTTCCGTCTCTCCACAAACAACAACAACGAAATTATCTTTTATAGACTTGAAATTTTGCCTGAATCTTCATTTTTATACATGAAATATCGACAATGATGCATGTTACTCCATGCAAATTGGCTGAGCGTTAGCGAAAATTTTTATATTGGTCTTATGAGCAAACCTACTAGCAACGAGAAAATCTGGAAATAAATAAATTTATGAAAAAGGTGAGAACAGTGTTTTAACATGTGACTTATTCACACATTACGTTTATTCATACGGTAAAATAAATATAATAGACTGGAAAGTCACTTTTAAAATTTGGAGACGATATTTGATATCAGCGTAACCTTGCCTAACTTTGTAAAATGTGAATGTATCTTTCTGGCAAGATATCTCAAGAAGAACAATCTTAAAGAATTAAAGAGCTTAATTTTTACCTACACAATGTCCACTATTTAAACAATTCAGAGGCCAATAAACTTGTTTAGACATGGAGTTATAACAAAATGAGTATAAATAACTATATGCCAATTAAATATAAGAGGTTTAACATAACTATCAAGAAGATATTATAAAAAACGTTCCATTTGTAAACTTTAATTTTTTGCAAAAACTACATTTCTAGATAGAAAAAAGTGAGTTATATGATCGTACATGTTCATCCGTGGAATTTTGCTAAGCTCAATAAAAATTTCAATCATTAGACGCGCAATTTTTTATCATCCCGCTGGACGGATATGACAATGTCTTTACTGTAAGATTTTCTGTCTGTCTTGAACACATTTCTAGAGTGAAATGAGCAAAAAACTTGCATTCAACCTCAGAAAATTTTGTTGACACGTCATATTTCGTACTACTTCTTTATAATTTTACCGTTAAGTATTCCGTATCAGAGCTCTTAATTGAGATTCATTAACCTGTATCGTTACCAAATTGTCAAAGTGTTAAACTCCCGGGTTTCATAACTCAAAATTCTTGGTTGTCAAATAGCTCAATCTTTGGAGCTGTGATCTGTTAAAATCGCTGCACCGAGGATCACAAATACTGATCATTACTTTGGTTTGAGTAAACTTATTTAGCCTATTCTAGAAGTTGTCTCTGTTTTTCAGATCGCATATATGTTCTGAGACTTTTGGACTCCAAAGTTATTAAACCATCTGCCTGAATTAAGAGAGTTTCGTAACAGTGTAAGCATTATCATTGTAAAGATACGTACAGTATTTAAATAACCCCATTCAATCTTCCATTGTGATATTTTGTAGATAAACCTGTAGGATTTTCTCACCATCCTGACTTTGTATAAACGTAACACATTAACTAAAACCCAATAGCATCAGCCAGAAGGACTCTACGTTATGAAAGAGGTAGTGGGCAGCCAGATGTTTTTTTCTTGGTAGTATAAATATATAAATAAATTGTTCCTTGAGTACAGCCCAAGCCGCATTCAGTGACCTGAGGCTGTGACCTTGACCTTGGTTGATGGCCTTGACCTTTTAAGGTCATTGACCTACCTTGTTTATTGACTTCTGTGGGCAAAGGGAGTAGAGGGAAATTGACCGACCGTGGAGATCATTGTTGGCGATCTCTAGTGACCTTAACTGTCCCTCAAGTAACAATCCCTTATTTCTACTCTTGGACCAATGAGGAACCCATTTAAATGGCTTGGGGGACCATATATGAATATTTATCCCACAGACAGGATGGATTTCACTAAATCCCTGTCGGTTTCTTGATAATAAGAAATGAACCATTATTTCCAATAATATTTCATTTTCCATAAAGGGATGTTTACTTGCAAACGATAAAACTAATTCTTGCAGAACAGGCAATCCTACGTACATGTACTAAAACATTGCATTAATAAGGCAATATTTGACTGCGTGAGAGTGTTCAGTGACACGCCGGTAAACTGGAGTTTTACGACTAACGTGACACTAAAACTGAGCGCGTTTCTTACGTGGAATTAATTCATACACGTGTTTCCTCCACTAACAGACATCGATAAGGCAGGTAAATAAAATTCTTATTTATTACCATTTCATAAATTACACAGATAAATTTTGTCCCTGTTGACAAGCTATATTTTAGATCTGGACATCAATTTAATATAACGTCCCCAGACGTAAACGTTCTATTTATCCCAATAAATAGTACGTTTACACTGCCACAGTCATAGTGTCAGACCAACACATCATACTAAAATTAGTTTACCAAAGCGTTAGGGGCCACTCGATTAAACGGAATGTCACCAGCTCAGTTCAGCTTCAGTACTACCCCCCTCTCCGTCAACACCCTTTTATTTAACTCTTGATGATAACGTTATAACATGCTAGATGAGGCAGCTCGGTACGTATTTTAAAGCAAACGATTAATTATACTGACACTGGCTAAATACAGCTTCAGCGTTACTTCTTCTCCAGCAACCCCTTTTCTTGTTCAACTCTTTATTGGGACGTTATAACATCTTATAAGAGGCAGCTCGGTACGCATTTTGAGGCACACGATTAATCAGACTGACACTGGCTAAATACAGCTTCAGTGTTACTCCTCCTCCAACAACCCCTTTTCTTGTTCGACTCTTGATGGACGTTATAACATGCTAGATGAGGCAGCTCGGTACGCATTTTGAGGCACACGATTAATCAGACTGACACTGGCTAAATACAGCTTCAGTGTTACTCCTCCTCCAACAACCCCTTTTCTTGTTCACATCTTTATTGGGACGTTATAACATCTTAGATGAGGCAGCTCGGTACGCATTTTGAGGCACACGATTAATCAGACTGACACTGGCTAAATACAGCTTCAGTGTTACTACTCCTCCAACAACCCCTTTTCTTGTTCGACTCTTGATGGACGTTATAACATGCTAGATGAGGCAGCTCGGTACGCATTTTGAGGCACACGATTAATCAGACTGACACTGGCTAAATACAGCTTCAGTGTTACTCCTCCTCCAACAACCCCTTTTCTTGTTCGACTCTTGATGGACGTTATAACATGCTAGATGAGGCAGCTCGGTACGCATTTTGAGGCACACGATTAATCAGACTGACACTGGCTAAATACAGCTTCAGTGTTACTCCTCCTCCAACAACCCCTTTTCTTGTTCGACTCTTGATGGACGTTATAACATGCTAGATGAGGCAGCTCGGTACGCATTTTGAGGCACACGATTAATCAGACTGACACTGGCTAAATACAGCTTCAGTTCTACTCCTCCTCCAACAACCCCTTTTCTTGTTCAACTCTTGATGAGGACTTTATAGCGTGTTAGATAATGCAGCTCGGTACGCATCCATCTCTATCAAGCCCATATTTCTAAAATTGTGTTAACGACGTTGCAATATTGTAGATGAGACAGCCCAGTACGCATATTGAGGGGCACGATTAATCAGATCTACACTGGCTAAATACTCATTCAGTGCTCACCTTATTCATGTGTATCATGTTACTACTACGCTTATTTTATTATTTCAGACGACGGCGTGACAAGATGGCACTATCAAACAGTCGATGCGTATAATGTTGTTACTAGAGTTTATTTTATTGTTTTAAACGACGGTGTGACAGATGCCACTATCGATCAATCGATGTGTATCATGTTTTTATTACAATTATTTTATTGTTTTAGACGACGGTGTGACAGGTGGCAGTACCGAGCAGTCAATGTGAATAATGTTATTGCTTCAGTTATCTTATTGTTTCAGACGACGGTGTGATAGATGATAGTATCGATCAATCGATATGTATGATGTTGTTATTACAGTTATTTTAATGTTTCAGACGACGGTGTGATAGATGGTAGTATCGATCAATCGATATGTATGATGTTGTTATTACAGTTATTTTAATGTTTCAGACGACGGTGTGATAGATGGTAGTATCGATCAATCGATATGTATGATGTTGTTATTACAGTTATTTTAATGTTTCAGACGACGGTGTGACAGATGGCAGTATCGAGCAGTCAATGTGAATAATGTTATTATTTCAGTTATCTTATTGTTTCAGACGACGGTGTGATAGATGGTAGTATCGATCAATCGATATGTATGATGTTGTTATTACAGTATTTTTATTGTTTCAGACGACGGTGTGACAGATGGCACTATCGAGCAGTCGGTGTGTATCATGCTTAACGGAGAAGAGTCTGAGCTTAAATTTATCAACATTGGGAATGAAAAGGTAGAATTTGTACTATAAAATAGTGTAAATGAATATTTACATATTTTAATATCGTAATATAAAACAAGTATAAAAAGTACATTTATGCCTTTTGTTAATAGTTTCTGATTAGAAATAAATTAGTAGAAGCTAATATTTCCTGTTTGTATACAAGAAACTCATTTTCCACATGGTGAACGTTTAAATTCTGCTATAAAATCGTATTGAGACTTAATCTATCCATCTCATTTTTCACACACTAAAAAATTATTTGAATAATAAAAACTGATTATTTTTTAGAAGCCTACAGATCTCAGATTTTGTGGAAATTGTCTTCTATAGACAAAACAATTATGAGTTTGAAATTGATTTAAACATGTTTATGTATACTTTTAGGACCACTAAAATCATTGAAAATATAAACAATTGCGAAAGTATCTTTTTTCGTTAAAACAAGGATGCTATTGTATTCAGAAGACCAGAATTTTCAGAGATTTTAAATTAGCCTTATAACATCTTATTAAAAAAACATTATGAACTTCTTATGAAATGCTCCGTTATAAATAACACTTCAGCTGAAACAACAAACCTTAATGGATTTTTATTACAAAACATAAACTACGAAGATTGTTTTGTAACTAACTGGGTTGGATGAGAAGTGCTTTAAGGGGCTATGAGTGGAATAGCTCACTCTATTCTCGGTTTTAATTAAAACCACTTTTCTCTTGAACAAATAAACACAACCACAGTTTGCTGGAAAGAAGTTCTTATAGCTATATTAAATTGAAAAGTAATGGCTTATTTTATTGTTAACAATCATATTAATTGTAGGGAATAACAAAAGTAATTTTCCAAATGAGATTTTTTCAAACGGCAAAATTCTTTTATTAGTCAGGTTTTAAACTATACCGTGGTAACTAAACAGTTTTACCATTATCAATTATCAGACACTAATATGAACAGGCAAAGAGAATTTACACTTGAACTCAACAATTTTGAGTGCATTAGTTAGAAACAGGTCAAATACCAATGGGAAAGGTAGTGGAAAGCTGAGGTGACCTGGGTTCTCTTGCTGTCGCGAATCACTAACCATGGTTAAAACAAGACAACTGCATTTTTATATGTACAGGACAAATGTTTATATGTTGGTTTTAAATAAACCAACAATATCCCAATAAAATTTGCGCACAACAGAGCCTTGAGTTGATATAAAGTATATATCTTAACAATGTAGTAAGAAATATACAGTATAAGAGCGTACCCTAATATGGGTTTCAAAAGAGAATCCCCAGCAATCGGGCGTTGGTAGTAGTGATGGTAGATCATGTAACTTGATAATATAACGTGATTTTAAACCAATCGGATGGCCACATTAAAATACGTTTGAATGACAGAGGAGCCTCACAGATGTTTTTACAAGATAAACATTACAATGGAATATTTCGAAAAATAACACTAAAGCTTTACCACATATGTTGCTATGCTAGAGTAAAATATATGGGAACTCTACAATCATAAAGTATGTAGCAGTTGAAAATTGTCTTTTATAGGATAATATATGTATGCTAGAATACCCTTTGTAATCATATGGAAACTTTCTGTATTTACTGAGCATATTTTGGTTGCGGGCATTACCCAATGTGATAGATCTGGAAATTTATAGCTTATTTGGGCAGCTCCTGTTTCAAAGTTTTCTTTTTGGTCTTGTTTATGGACAGCATTTCTGACACAGCGTTTTCTGGATAATTTTTTTTTCGTTTTAAAAAATTTGTTTTTATGCCAGTTCGTTTTTAAGAAAAATGCTACAATTTTTAAGCGAAAATGGCCCAAACCTATTTTTATATTGCTATCGACCTTCTCAGGATTCGATCCCGTGACATCGCGACTAGACAGTCACAGCCTTACCCCTACGCTGCTGTGAAAACCAATTGAATGAAACTTTTTTGAACTGGGAACACGGAGGCACGATGCGCTTAAGCACATACACTGAAAGTGATATATGTGTAGCTGTTGCAATTCACGTTCTTTATTCACGTTAGATAAACTAACATTTTCGTACGTTGTACTTTGTAATAATGATTAATTTTTGTGTATAATTTTCTAACTGAAAATAATCCACCTCAGTACTTAATTAATTTATAGATTTAAAAGTATTAATCTAATTACGTTATCTAAAAATCTAGTTTATTTGTCACATCTAATATGCCTTATTATTAATATTATTTAAAAGAGAGCTAAACAACTTTACGTAAGCTCGAAAATATTGAAAATACTTTTAAAATTTGAATTTTACGCCGAACTTTTTCCGTTCTCGATAGGTCAACGATGTCAGCTCTGGCTCCCATGAATTGCTCAAGTGCTCAAGCAAACACAAACTAGCCAAAATCTTTTAAAATTCCTACAAAAACTCTTCGATTGTTGTTAAATCATTAGATTTTAGCCATAATGTTTGTTATGTTCATCTTTTATGTGTTTCCAACAATTTTTTATAATTCTCAGGTCAACTAAATGAATTCTCAGGACTAATCCTCTCAGATTTAACCAAAACCCAGTGTTAGGCTTCTTTAGTTCCCGATATTTCAGCTGTAGCAAGGATTTGAACCACCTTCCACTGTTTTAGTAAGCTGGCTATCTTAGTAAACAGACGTACTGTTCAGGTTAGATTATTTTTCGTAGATAGGATATAATGCTATCAAATCATATTTTAAATCTAAGTGGATGACAACTTTTCTCACTCTCATTTTCGCAACACCGTATACCTTTATTTCATTTCATTGAAAAATAAAAGACAGAACTGACTCTCAACAACGATACAAATGAGATTAGAAATTATTCATATCGAATCATTGATCCACCTCTGACCTGAATACTAAATTCACAGATCAATGCAGAAAACAAGTGCTGTACGAACATGTCATATTAACCTTGACAAATAGGCACGCAAGCTAATGTCGTGTACGCAAAAACGGCTTACTGGCTGGCTAAATCAATCATCCTGATAATAATGTCAAACATCAGTATCTTGCTCAGAATAATTATCACTTTTCCAATGGCGCAGTGTAGCGGGTACAGCGGTTATCGCAAGATAACAGAATAAAGCAACGTCGAGTGTGGTTGCTGCTTGGATGGGTGACCGCTGAGCGATCCTGTCCTTGCAAGCGGCCCGCCTGATACTACTAGCACCATTATGATACTAGATATGCGCATAATGTAAGGACTGTTTACTTTACAGTTACGTAAAGAGTATTCTACAAAAAAACCCCGTTTTTATATATCCAATATTATATATAGAAATATTTGTGTTCATCATAATAGCTGCAATTTTTTGCACCACCCTCTATACCTGTTTTCAAAAATAGAGTGAAATAATGGCTAATCCAATTAGATATCACACAAGCAGAGTCCATTATATCTGCAGATTACCGAGCGGCCTGACCTGCACCACCCATCCTCAGGCACTTTCTAATATTACACCCGACCACTAGACCACTATACTACTACTAAACCATACTACTACTACTATTACTACTACTACTACTACTACTACTACTACTACACTACCATTCAAACTAGACGCTACATTAGTACACACACACACACACACACACACACACACACACACACACACACACACACACACACACACACACACACACACACACACACACACACACACACACACACTACTATACTATTATTATATAGAACCATGCTGACTTGATCTCCCCTGAGCCAAGCACAATGATGTGATGCCGTTGCATTATTATAGATAAAATAATACTAATTTAATTTTTTACAAAGCATAACAAGCCAGTTCTCATATTAAATCGTGTTTTTCTTTCTTTTATTTTAAATTATAAATTTTATGTTAAAAATTCTAGTACATTCTATTAAATGCTCTTAAAGATGTCAAGTTCTTCATTTTAAGTTATCGTGGCGGACGATCAACTAAAGCCTGCGCACAGACTGAATGCCCATGCAGGACTCTATTCCTTATTAATTATATAAGTTATATCTTAGCTAGATAACTAGTAAAACTATTGTTTTCAAAATAATTCTGTTTAGTGCATTACTATTGTAATTTTTTAGTGTATTTCATGTAAACTTGCTGGAATTAAATTCATTCATTCATTTCTTTCATGAAGACAATGACTAGTGAAGTTTCTATTCCCCTTGTTCAGATGTCATTATTTGGAAACATATACTATACGTACATTACCATCCGGACCAAACAGGAGTCATTCAACCTATTGTGCATTTGTGTTACAGGGAGAGGTTGACAAGACCTCGGCCCCCGCGGACGCCTACGTCGTGATGTACTCTGTGATAGACAAGGCGAGTTTTCAGAGGGCGGAGGACGAGATGGGGCGGCTCCAGGACTACGACCTGCTGCGGGCGCGACCCGCCATTCTTGTAGCTAACAAGGTCGACTTAGTCAGGAGTAGAGCCGTTTCCTCTCAAGGTCAGTGACCTCATAGCAAAGTATTAATTTTAGTAGCAATAAAAATAATTCCAACTTTTTGGAACCACGTTATCACAGTAAGCTATTAAAGTACAAACTGAAATGTGACGTATTGCTTTCATCATTCATGCCAATTATTGTAAATTGTTTCGTGCAATAAATAATATTACTTTAATTATTATTATTATTTGCGCAAAAACTGTCACTCTAGTTTGATAAATACTTAAAATTGTATGTTTCTTTATCTGTTCACATGTTATATTATGGTTTTTTACTAATTCAATAATAAAATATATTGGGTTGTTTGGATTGTTTAGTATAAACCTGCAAGATAGACCGATTTTTTATCTTGATTCCTAGTGTGCCTAAAATGGAGTATTTACTTGGTAATTTAACTAGTGCAACACATAACACGGTGATGATCAATTTACTAACAGAGTGCTGTGAATGTTGAAGTTAGCTACAATTCCGTTCCTCTTAGTGCAGTCTGAAGAGATAACAAATACGGCGACAAGGAAGCTCAAAATTATTTAGATTCCAGGCGTTTCACCAAGAGGAAGGTTAACTGGAGCTAAACTTAAAATTCGGATTCAATCAACCCTTCCCACCAAGACTGAGTTATGAACAGAGTGTTATTGTGTCTGTTACAGATGGTAAATGCCTGGCATGCACGTACCGTGCAAAATTCATAGAGATCTCAGTCGGGATCAACCACAACGTGGATGAGCTTCTTGTGGGTATCCTCAACCAGATCCGAATGAAGCGAGCATGCGCAGACCGTGAAAGCGGATCTCACTGGTAAATAACAATACAGAATTACTGTCTAAGTACGAAGGGTACCACGGTCCTCAATTAAAGCTGACAGAGTGTTTTTCATGATCAAGGGATTTCCTTTTGAGGAGTTACTTTATTGTTATTTACTTGTTAACAGCGATAACTTTCAATCTTAATTAGTTGTTAATTGTTTCACAATACAAGAGCATTGATGGGTTAATTAATATTTTTTGTTACAAAAGGCCCATCTCATTATAGCCCTACTTTTGCCATTCCCAAAAACAAGAAATCGGTACAGTATGAGATATAAAAAATCTATAATTTGGTACACCGGTCTATAAGTGAACAACAGCGAATCAGTAACGAAATTTATTTTCTAAAATAATGTTCTTCTACGAATGACCTCTTATAAAAAATATTTCCTGCTTCTATTTCCAATATGACTAAAACAATATGTAACTGTGTAACAAAGTTTTGTTATAATTCCCAATTTTTACAAATTTTATTTTAATCCATGCATATAAAAGACTGTTATGTTACACATTATTAACTATTTAACCACCTAATCGATTGTAATATGAATTGTGTACGTTATCTCAGACAAAAAAAATTATGCTCAAGATCATCATAAACTGCTGTCATTTTAAGTACTGTTAATGACTATTAGCATGGTTTTTACAGTTCAAACGGATTGTAATCCAGATGCAATAGATTTCTTTTACGCACCAAGAAACTTTAAGTAAAGGGCCTTTGAACACTCACTAAAAGGGTTTTATTCAACTGATATTAAAATGCATATTAAATTTAAAATTAGCATATGTTTAAGTAAAAGTTTATTTTAAAATATCATGCTACTTTAATGGAGAAACCTAATTATTCTTATTTTTAATTTAAGTATCCTAGAGAATTCTAACGGTTTCTGGTGAATTATGTGAAATTCACTAAATTATTTTGGAATTGTATACCACTAATGTGATACTGCATTTTTATAAAGAGCTACCAATTTTGTGACCCAGGTACAAGAGTAGAGGTGTGGTCAGAGCCAGCATGAAAGCGCGTCAAATGTTCACCTGGATCTTCGGAAAGGAGGATTCTAAGTTTAAGAACTGCGAGAATCTTCATGTCCTGTAAACTGGGACAGGGTATTTAAACTTGCTAGTCAGAGTTTGGATGGACACTTGTGAACTCATAGTAACTGTTATATATTTAAAATATTTTATATTTAAGGTAAATACATTTAATTGATACAGTTATGAATTGAAAGCCAAGAAAGTTGAGGCATAGTCAGGATCTAGTACTCAAAAACTCATATTGTTATTATTTATTAAATAAGTTAAATTAATGTTTATTTATAAAATATTAATTAAATACAAATGCGTAAAATTGTCTTTAAGCGAAGTGTCTTTATTAATCCAATTTTAATTTCTGATACATTGAAGTAACAATTAAGAAACATCTAGTTACCTAATATGTGCAATACTTTTGCATTTTTTGTACACGTTCTGGCTAATATTTCCTTCAAGTAACGTAGTATGAATCTTTATAAATATACGCCACGTTTTCAACTTAGTAAACATTTTATTATTCAACATGAATCATGATGCAGGTGAATACTTTCATACCTGATTGTAGTATATCGTGGATTAAAACAATCCACATCTGCAGTAATTATAAGATATGCAATCAAATTATTGCATATTATTAGTTTTACTTTTGCAATCAAAGGGAATAGTATTTTTATTTTAGAATTATCAAATTTTTATATTGGGTTCTAGCCTATGAATATTAAAAGACATCTGCCATGTGTTATTCATAAGCCAATAATCTTACATACAACAAATTCGCAACGCACTCTAAGTAAAGAGATATTGCGAGTTCAACATTAAACAATTGCTGTTGTTACTATAATTTAATGTTTCATCAAACTGTACAAGTGTCCATTCACACTTTACTCTTAACTTCGCCTAAACTTTAAGTTAGTATTTACGTTAGGTAGGTTTTCTAATCGTCAGCTGTGACTGCCTCCAAATTTAACCAAGCAATAATAAAACATATACTACTACTATTTATTAAAAAAGTCAGAAAGATCGTAATGAGATTTCCACCCTACTACCTGCAGGGTCAATTAGCTTAAACTCTTGTCTTCTTCAGTATTGCTTCATTTTCTAATTTAATTTTAACATTTAAAATTAACAAAATGGAAACATTTAGTAACACAAGCTTTCCTAAGCTTTTTGCCTTGTAAAACATCTGGTGGCAGTATGTAGAACAAGTTTATCTGTTTGGTTCTTATAAATAATAACTAGTTATTACTTTCAAAATGGTATTGTCCAGAATTTTTCTACGATAAAAGTCTTAAGGCAAAATGAAATATTAGTGTGTAAAGTATTGCGATTCACGTTTTATTTGAATCGTTATACCAAATATCGAATAACATTTTATTGTTAAGATTTATAGTCTTCCGTTTTACGATGGTGGCACAAAATTAGCATTCATAAAACATTAGAATAAATATTATTAGTACAGAAATGGTTATATTTTGAAAATTTATTGCTATGTCGAACAATGGTGTGCAGTAGTTTTGTCTGTAGCAATAATTATTTAATTTTTGCTACAGCCCCTTAAATTAATTAATATTTTTACATGCTATTGCAGCTAAACCAATAGAAAAATATTATTTAAAAGAAGTATTTGTACGGTTAAAGTGTCTTAGGTATTTGAAAAGCCAATAAATTTTACAAATTTATAACACCATTGTAGAATTCGCAAAAATCTACGCTATTGGTAATTACATTAATTTTCTACTTCAATCTCTTAGAACCTATAAATTTTATAGAGATGTCTTTACATTAATGCAGTGTATTATTCAATTCACACGTTATTAAAAATATTGTATTCCAATGTTGCTACACAGTTAATATTATTTTCATATTATAACACACTTTACATAACTTCCGTTTCAATCTAATGTTAGTGCCGTGCCTTAAGAATAATACATCTAAATATATAAATGTTGTTTCCGAAAACATATATTTAATTGTTGTGCAGACTTAATATTGTGTATATGTGTTTTGTTATTATTATGATATTGTGTTATATTTCATGTGAAAAGTTACAACTTAACTGTAATATAATATATGTATATTTCGTATGTAGATTATCAGCCTAGTGTCACTGTAAAATATTACAAAATGTATTATTATATTACATTAACTTATATTTTTTCATTAAACAGTTTCTTTGTTTTAATATTATTTTAACAGTCTCTAAACAACTAACAATCCTCTATATAATATTAGTTGACGATTAATTGTTATATTTTTAAGAAATATATTATGTATATACTATTATATTTGTATAACACTTATAATTACATACATCAACTATAAATATAACTATAAGACTAAATCATAAATACACTTTTGATTTTGTTAAGTTAAGAAGATGATTTTTAAAAAAACTCAAATTCAATCGGGATTGAAATATTAACTCCTAAATAAACAAAAACATTGTTTTATATCCTTTTCTAGTTCAGATGAGTCATATAAAATAATCAATTGCATTTTTAGCAATATTTACAGTATTTGTATAATATTAAATTTTTATACTTCGACTCTTGTGTGCTATCTTTCTTAGAAAATAATTTTAAATACATTTTTTCTAAAAATTGGGACCATGCAACCGTTTATTCTACGGCTTGAGTAACCTGGAATTGATAGAATTTAATGTTTGCCCCTATAATCTACTTGTATATCTATGCAATACACTAATTAGTTTAAGATACGTACTTGCTAAAATATATTAATATAATCTTCCATAGACTCGATAGCAGGGATAATGCAGATTATGTTGCTTTTCAATTTGTGACTTTATTTTCACGTTAAATAAAGTTTTTTTAATCTTTATAAATAATTTTCAATTTTTTATTATCTTAATTACTTGTGAATGTGAAAATTATCAATTACCATTTAAAATAACTGCCTCACCCTCCACCACAGATATTTTGAGAAAGTTAAAACGACAGTAAAAGGTTTTCACTTATACATGTATTTCAATTGTTTTAACATTTCCATTTCATTTTTTAAACTTCTCTTCTCATTTTTCTACACATCTAGCTAAAAAGAGTTATTGAAATGCAGGTAAAAATTTGTTAATGGTGTTATTTTCTTAATTCTCTCTTACACATTTTAATAATATTAAAAACAGTTTCATGGACCACAAAATAATTTTTAAACCTATAATACAATGTGTAAAAAATAATAATTCATTTCAATAACATATTATTTAATACCTAATAAGTTCTGTAATAGAGTCAGTTTTCACCATAAGCTGGAAAACGAAAAAAAAAACCTATTTGTTAATATCAATACTAGCGCTTCTTAATACACTGAAATTGTTATTTCAATGACCGTGAAGGAATGGTTAACGACACTGAAAGCTATGATTCACGCACGCGTCTACCATTATAGCCAAGATCGGAATATAATATATATATAATATATATATAATATATATATATATATATATATATATATATATATATATAATATATACTTATTTGCATTTCATTGATTATTGAGGTTATTATGGAATAACATATAGCCAAGCCAATTTTGACAATTGTAATATCAGAGTGCACCCTATTTCACTCTCCATATCCTAACTTTTTACTCATCATATTCGACTTTAAGGTCGTAAAGTAAGGTTGAATAACTGTTTTGCATTTCTAAACAGTTTTTCCACGAAAAAAAAATAAATATTATTATTAAAAAATTATTTTTTTAAATTTAAATATATCTATATTATAAATATAATCTATTTATCATAAACAAATGATTGCTCTTATAAAAATTTGTATATGAAAAAGATTGAAACCTAAGACCGGCATATTATAGTTTAAATATGTGGCAATATAACACTTCAACCACAATGCTTTAAGTTATTTAGAAATACCTCCCAATAATATTTCATATCAAAAGTACTTTTAGAATATATTTTCGTAACTCTGCATTTGAAAGCTATTTTCACTAGACGTTATATTATAAATCAGAAGTAACATTAATAGACGTTTTATTGTTGGACTTCAGCAAGTCATAACTGTTTGCCCATTTTTTTTAAAAACTTCTTCGTTAGATCAAATAAAAGCAATTGTAGTAGATACACCTTTATCATTTACTCTGCACCTCAAATGAATCAACTTCATTATTTGCAATATAAAATAACGAACACTATTACTTATCACAAATAGACATTTCATCGAACTACATCAGGCGTTAAATATTAAAGAATCATAAATTTAAATATAATTTTTTTTTCACTTTTTTAACTTTGCTTGTATGTATTGCGATTACCTATTTTAAAATATAGATCATAGAAAACTAGAAGAGAAATATTTTAAATGTTTGTCTAAACAGCCAGTGATGGCATTCGTAAGTAATTAATTATACTTTTTAAATAATTGTGTAGCCTACTTTATAATTATGTTGTACATAAAGTGAGATGACAATATGGGTAGTGTTGTGTACATACAGTGTGTATCATATTTATTACTGACAGAAGTTTAACAGGTAGTTTAGATTTTAAACAAATATGAACGATATTTTCCCTTATCCATGTCTAATTGTTTAACAATAAATGAAAGACAAAGGGTTTGAAAAATCAAATAACAGCAGTGAAGCATAAAGCATGTTACTTACATACTATGTGTAAACTGAAGAATGCCAAATAAATGCTAGCTTAAACATTTAAAATAATGATTTTTATTGGTAATAATATTTAAGACAATGAGAGCCATCATTCACTTAAGTAGTAGAGGATTACCTAAGTAGATATGGATAAGATATCCATAGTACCTTATATCCTTTTTTGTCACCTTTTAAAAGGTTACTGTTTAAAAACTAAATGTTATAACAAATTAGTCTTTTCCTGTATGAATATGCTTATTGATCAATAGCCACATTTCAACCACGGAAACGGGTAATGGGGCAACTAACTATAAGTAACATTTGGAAGATTATAACAGGTCCTTTACAAATTAATCACTTGGATTACATAATTATATATTTTTAATATGACCATATACATAGAAAATTGCATAAAAGCTCAATGGCAGTTTTACTTTATATGAAATTATTTATGCAAAATGTGTCAAATCGGTGCCAGTGGCGGAATTTAAATCGGCTTTGTTATAGAAGTCACCACAAAAACACTTGTTTACGAATTTTCTTATACTTTTCTACGGAAATACAACAAACATTTGAAAATCTTATGGAAGAAAGTTTCATTAAATTTGAAACACTTTAAAAGAAAATATTGTCTAAACCTGAAACCGGTGGGTGATCTACCACAATATCATCGATGTGCCATCGTGAACAGTGGTCACACTTTGAAATTACAGGCTCGCACTTTAGTAACGAGGAACTCTAAATAATTTGTTGTACAGATGCTGTTCCAACCACAGAAAACAAGCTTCCCTGGAACACAGATCACAACGCGATCTTGTGGCCGGACTTGACACTACTATAGCGTGATATTAGCGCATTCTGTTAACGATTCTAGTAACAACGTCACTGAGAAGTCTAGTTCAATTGTCTTTGGCCTAAGCAGTGAACGCTAAGTGAAACGCCCAAATGCCTATAAGCAGAATCTTAAAAATCTATAATATGTTACGTATATACTCGATATATACGAAATATGGTGGAGTAATTATATTGTGTCTGTTAATCAAAATGATAGTTTAATGAATGATAGTTTAATGACTTTAAATAGTCATTATTCATATTCGCCAAAGCTATTTAGCTGAAGTAATATTATTAGAAGAGTGATCATTTCGATCATACATTATGAATAATACACTTAGGTGATCTGAACTTCAATAAAGGAACTATTTAAAGGGATGTTTTTTTATTATTACGCCAGAAGGAGTCACCGAATTTTGCATATCTAGGCAGGGTCATTCGTGATCGGTATTTTCGTACTAAACGATCTAACGTGATCTGAGCACGGGAAATACTCCGGGCCAGAAGTGCGGGGTAGGCGCGAGAAAAAGAAAAACATCCCTCTAGAAAGTACCCAAACTGAAGCTCAGACCGCGTTAAAATGAAGCGCTACTGTATAACTATGCAGACAGACCCCCAACAATGATATATGATAACTAATAATATATGGTCGTTTCGCCCTCAAATAAAAATGCTTCTATATAATTAACAAGTACGTATAAATTAGTAAACAAAGCATACTTAATCACTTTGTCCTCTCTAGTCAGATAATAAGGATGATGGCTGGATAAAGTGATTAATAGAGAATTATTAATCCCTTTGACCGTAATCACTAGCTATTATACATAATGGCTGGGTATTATATATATAAAATCTGGGTTATTTGCTTTAGTTGTGACATATGTATAAATAAATAGAAGAAATGAAGAGCATTCATTATAAGCACTGCTTCTGCACTTTTAGTCTTCAAAATTGTGCGTTTTCCTCATTTGAGGAACTAATTACTTGGGATCCATAAAAAATAAATATCGTCTATATTTGTTTCACGTATAAGATATTGTCTGTAAACTGACCAAGCTAACGTAATGCTAAATGAATGTAACAAGTTGTAAATATTTTAAACAAATGTTCGACTACAACATAATCAATGTATCTGCAGCCAAAGGTTTCTATCTTTTATAAATGTCAATAACTGTGTAATTAAATAATATTTGTGGAATGGATTTGGTTTTTTATTGCTATGCCACGACTGAAATTAAATTACCACTTACCGAAAGCGATGACAAGCGGAGTCTGCGAATGTACAGCTCAGCTGCATTATCCGATTTCACATGTCTCCGGCTTTCACATCTCATATTATCATTTTCAGGAAGCCTCAATCTATTTCCTGTGTCTTTTACATTGCGAAATGTTGTGCTTCTTTCAGTACTTAAGACTACTATAGTGTTGCAGTATGTGGTAAGTATTACGTACAGACTGTGTTACTTAATCTAGCATGAACTCTGTATAGTGAGAAATTATCATGTTAAATTATCATTTACCGAATATCTGCTTGAAATGTTTAATATGAGAATAAACTTAAATAAGTTACTTAATACAATATAACTCTGAATTTCTATACTAATATCGATCATATATCTTTGATCTTAAGACTATTGCTTTACAATTTCTGATAAAAGTGCATTGAAATCATGATGTGATTATTTAATAGCCTAAGATGCGGGAGTTATTTTCCACTGTGGAAGCACCTGGTTTTTCTTGAAGTTAATAGCCGAGTTTTTTCCAAGAAAGAAATTAATCGTTAGGCACACTAAGTTTAGTGGAGGTCAACATGAAAGGATTGAAAAGATTTAAAATTATAAAAAAATAAGTTTTTCTCAAATTATACATCTTTATACATTTAAAACCGACCTTAGGACACATAAATAATAGTCATCATCAGAGAACTAGATGATGAAACTGAAATGTCGCCAAAATTCAGATTTTATGTATAGTTGGCTAACACTGATTTAAAACTTATCGGTTAGCTCTATACGTGTCAAGGAAAGAAAAATGTGATCTGAGAAGAATTATCATCTCATATTTTGAATACTTTCGATACCTACCCGTTTCGGCCTCCACTATAACGCGTTAGAAGAATTTTACTCTACCGATGAAAAACACAGGTTGCGTGTTTATACAGAGCAAATTGGCTCACGGCTCCTGGACTAAAAGGAAATAAAAAGGAACTAAAAGGAAAGAAAGTATTATTTTCATAAATTAAGTTTCTTTAATATTATTTGTAGAAAGAATCTTTTATGGATGAGCGATCCGAATCAAACAATTCAAACTTCTGCTGGCAGATAAACGCCATTTATCTTTTTTATATACCTTTTGTTCAACTTTTCTTTTTTCTACAACTTACTAATTCCTTTATCTATAACAGATCTACAAATATGTAGCCTGTTGCATAATTTCTTTGATAAAAGTGTTCGTTAGAGATTATTAAACACGTAAGTTTTTGAACTATGTCGATAATCGTAGTTATCACTTTGAAATCATATTTACTATGTACCATTAAGCAGTAGAAAGACATGACTAAGTAAGTATACATGAATGTTACTGATGTTCGAAATATGAAATAGCCTAAGCATAAATTTTATGGTACAATTCATAAAATAATATTGGCAGGGCTCACTATCCCTTTATTTCACACAAAAAATTAAACCTAAATGTGAAGGGAAAGTAGGGATAGCACTCAAATACATGACGGCGCCGGGGCAAGAAGATGAGGTATTGAATGTTTGACGAACTAAGGCCATTAAGCGACTTGTTACGTTACTTGAAACAACGTCACTTGGCACTTCCTCAGTTGCGTTATTTTACTGTATATCACGTCCGTGTTCTGGAATTTATTTATTTATTAAGCAAATATTATGTTTCCTAAACGAATCGAGGCACGTCTACGCAAGATATGTATAAAAAAAATTCAAGTCCCATAATAAAATTATAGGATACTAAAAAAAGAAAGACCAAAGTTTTAATTGCAACATTTCAAATTAATTTTCTAAATAATGTCGGGAATTGGGATACAATTTGTCAAAATCCGATATCACATAGCTCACGAAAACATGGCGCGTTTCCACATTTATGATAATGTTTACTGAAAACGTAATCAAACATGTATGTTGTCTATCTAACCAAGAATAGGAAGTTACAGATATATATTTCGAACTGATTTTACAAAACAGCATAGTACTTGAACTGGCTAAACGTATAATGACGTATAAACCGTACTTTTTATAAAATTAATAATAGTGATGTAACGAGAAATAATTAAGGTGGAGCAATGAAGCATATTTCTTGCACGCAACAATTAATTATGGTCACGCCATGAAACAAAGTCTCAATTTTACATGTTACTTCCTAAACGAGTACTGAGCTTCAAATATTATTCAGGGAAGGCTGGCTCTGACCTGGCAAAGACCGGGACTTGGTCTATACTCGTGAGTACGTGTATATTTTTTTTACGTTTTAAGAATTCATGCTACAGTTAGAGCTCCATTTATTCGCGCCTGTTTCATTCATTAGTCCTATCGAGTCATGGACTGGTAATATACCTAGACTTGGTATATACTAGTAAGTACGTGTGTATCTGATTACCATATTGTCATCACTACGATAAGTACATTGGATCCAATAGATGCATCTTAATGCCTAATAAGTAAACTTTCCAATATGTTATTAGTTTGTGTACTGGCTCAAATAATATTTTTTATTACCAATCTTGACAGATATAATCAATTTTTTAGTTCTAATCAATTCTGTTTCAGGCAGGGTTTAAATACAGAGTCGGCTCTTTTAAAATTTATGGGAGAGGTCTCAGAGGGGATAAATAATGGAAAAAAGGTAAGCGGCCTGTTCCTAGATATAACTAAAGCATTTGATATGGTGAATCATGATATATTACTGCGAAAACTATATAGGTGTGGAATTAGGGGAGTTGTTTTTTAACTGGTTCAAAAGTTATATTTTAAGAAGAACACAGCGTGTAAAGTTGGATGGAGTGCTTAGCGATTTACGTGAAGTTAAGTTTGGAGTTCCACAGGGTTCTGTTTTGGGTGCAGTTCTTTTTTTAATATTTATTAATGATTTATGTAGCGCAAGATTTGTTGGAAAAGTAACTTCTTTCGCTGATGATACTGCTTTCTCTTACGTTGGAGAAACATGGGCTGATGTAGAGTTGAATATGAATCTAGATCTTCAAGCTATACAGTGGTGGTTCACTAAAAATAATATGATCTTAAGTACCGCTAAAACAAATTATTTAAATTTTAATTTAAGGGAAGGTAATCATTTAACAAATAGGATTATTCTACACTGTATTGATTGCATTTGTAGTAGGAGTGTATATTGTAATAATAAATGTATTGAAGTAAAAATTACTGACAGTATTAAATATTTAGGAATAATTTTAGATAAGGATTTGTCATGGAAAAAACATATATTAGATTTAAAGAAAAAATTAAATAATGTTTTGAGACTATTTTATTTTTTAAGAAACATTTGCGATAATGATACACTAAGAATGATATATTTTTTCACTGGTGCATAGTAGACTGGAATATGGAATTTCATGTTGGGGAGGGACTTATAAAACTAACACAAAATCCTTGTTTATTATTCAAAAACATTTCGTTAGGCTAATTTTACAAAGAAATATAACTGAAGCAAGTTTTCCTTTATTTTATCAATTAAAAATACTACCAGTAAGACATGCGTATATTTATAAAGTCTTGAAAATATTATATCGTCGTAGCAAGAATAGTACAGATTTAAATGATTACAGATCAAAATTAAGAAATGCGTCAGATTTATGTGTACCTAGGCCATCAAACACATTTTTTACTAAAAGCTATAATTTTTTTGGCGCCAAGAATATTTAATAAATTACCTAATCGCATTCGCTACGTCAATTCTTTTAACTAAATTCAGCTCTAAATTAAGACAGTGGTTGTTGGAAATTGAAAATATAGACGAAATATTATTTGAGATAATACAGTAAAAGTTTTTGATTTTAAAGATTATGGCAGATAAAAAATGTAAAATATTCTGATATGGATATACGTTATTTTTTGTTTATATATTATTTAAACTTATAAAATATAAAGGTTTGCATACTAATATTTTATGTCATAAAATCAAGTTTTAAGGTTGATTTTTGTTTTGTTGTAGGGTAAAACATAGAACAGTTTTTGTTTATTCATGAAACTAGATATTTTTGTTTAATCGTTTATAATATTGGTATTGGCTTTAAAGAAAGACAAATTATTAATTGAAAGTGTATTTTTTTATGAGTAGACTTTGTTGGTTTTGGAGAAATTATTTTTCATTCTATATGTAATTTGAAAATTAGATCAGCCATTTGTAAAATAAATTCAGTAAGACCTCCAATCAGGCTGTGCCTTGGAGGAGTCTATTTCTCATAATTATATTATATTATGCATTGTACTTGAAATTTATTAATTTTATAGGATCTGCTTGGCATTGTTTTAATTTTATTGTTATGTATGTTATGTATTGTATTGTACCAGTGTACAATGTTCAGCATGATTTGTAACATATTTGTTTTGAGAAATAAATTTATTATTATTATTATATACAAAATATTAATAGACAGCTATAAACCGAATATCCGATTTAATTATACACTACAAATAACTCAGTAATATAAAAGTTTATGTAGAGAACATCAGAAAAGTATTTAATCTTCTATTAAGCTGGTAAAGTAGATGCTGAAAATTATTGCCTAATGTTAAGCTTGTTTATGAAATCATACAATCTTACATAAACCCGTGGGCACTAAAGCCAAGTATAAGGTGACAAAAGCTTCCTCGTGAGGACCATAATCTCGTTAATATATTCTATAGCCCGCTATAAATAAGAAGCCATTCAAACGCTTCATCACTGTTTATTGCCTTCAACGACATCTTTGAGTTTGAACAATAAATGTGCCATAAGTTGTCATGGTGAATTCAATGATTTGCACCGGTTAAAACTGCAATCGTTAATTTTATAAGTTAACACTTCGTGTATTAATGTTATAATATTATAAATTAATTAAATTCAGTTTGTTTATCCTTCCAGACCTAGATACCTCCTGGTCCAGCACAAAGTTATGCCATGGATATCAAAAATATAATGGATGTTATCTTTCTTATGTTACCTTTCATGCATTTTCTTTTAAGTACTTCTCATCAAACTGCATCTAGAGAGGCTAACTACTGGGCCGGTCGTCTTAGGGTCTATAGTGTTTACAAAGAAAAAACAACATTGGCGATTTTTCGAATGGCATCTTGTAAATAAATAAGAATATGAACGTGCTTTTGGGAAAAATTTTCGAAGAGATATTGACAGAAAGCTGAAGCTTGTACAGTTATTTTTACGGTAACATACGTTTTGTCAGTTATCACTCGAAATAAATTAGTTTCCAATTTGGTAAAAAGTTTTGTTGAAATTTTTTGCCACCTACCTACAGGTGAATACTGAAAATATGTAATGTACATCAATATTTTTAAAATAATCTACTAGTTGTTTTGACTGATTAAACAACAAAGTTATTATTTGTCTATTCACATATCAAGGTAGGAGTACGCCACATTATGTGTGGTGTAACAGGCTTCACTAATGTTAAGATTTTAGCAATATGTGTGTTCTAAAATTCATAGATTCGAACATTCATAGATTTCGACTCTGTTTGGTTGCCAATTGATTTATTCTGCGATTTTTCGTTACTGTCATGGTTACTCAAAAGGTCATTGTAACATTTTTCTTTAATGATCAGCCGAATCTCGTGAAGTGATATGGAGCGAACTCAATGTTGCCTATATAGAAATGAACCTTCAAGGCAAATTTCAAGTCTATACATCATTTTTTTTCTCGAAATTTCGTGCGGAGAGACCGACAGACAGATATTCAGTCGAGTGATAAACTTCACTAACGCTCAGCCTATAACTGTTTATGTGTGTATACAAGAAATGTAAATGTAAAAAAGTTAGCCATCCCTTATATAGACAGGGTTGGACGGGCGCACGCTATGGTAAGATAAAGCGGAGAAAAATTTACGCGTTCTCTCCCTTGAGGGTCTTCATTAATAAAACATCGCATCGTCACGCCCATGGATATTCTCTGTGGCTGGAACCATTACAGAGAGGGTGGGGAGGGGGAGAGGAGAAGAAGAGGAATTCTCATTAGAGTATTAAGAAAGAGAAGAGGGGAAACCACTCTTGTTTTCTCAAAATGATTGCAACTCGATTACCTTACCATTTACATCTTGCTCTTTTAAAAATCTGTTCATTAAATCTGCCATTTTTATGTTAATTTAGACAAGTAATCAATTAAATATGGATGAAATTTAGGTTTAGGTTAAGAATTATTATTTAATTTTAACGAAAAGTAACCATACACTACTAGAACTACTAAAACTCAGACACCAACTAGACATCCTACTAAAACTTAGGTAATAATTTTTTAACTGAATGTTTAGCACTTATAAATGTATAGTTGCATCAAATAAAAAATTTTCTTAACTTGCATACCTTTATTACATAAATGAAACACCCAAGATATAGGTAAGAATTATTAATATATAACATTAAAAGTGTATTCAAGCTCGTTCAAAAATCAAATGACAATTAAATTTGAGACCATTAAAGTATTCTATTCCCCTTTGTAAGCTATTCCTGCCGTGTACAAAATTCCATGTGTTTGTGACTTAGTAGAATAAAGAAGCAAAATAACCACCTTATACTTTCTAGTTCGTAAACAAATTAGAAGAAAAATATTAGTATACAAGTAAAAATTGCAACCAGATTGATAGCAACTATCTCATAATACTTGCTTTGTCGAGTACTATGAGATAGTTCCCACGTCAATAATATTTTGACTAGTTGTAAACGATAGCTATAAGAAGATAGTCCAGACACCCAGTGGCGTAGTTGAGGGGGATGAGTAGGATATACACCTTCGAAATTCCTGAAAATACAGCCGTTCAACAGTACAGAAGTTGAATGTGGGCTCCAATAAGGGTAAGTTTAATTTCTTTTTTTCTTATTTAGTGGCAGTCCATTGCCGCAGTTTGCATTTTCTAAGTAATATGTATCTACTAAAAGTCTTCTCACCTGACAAAGAGGATAGATTTCAATCCTCGAAACGTTGCGTTATACATGTTGTAACGTATAACGATGGTAAATAGCCGAAATCCCATTATCCTTTCAAACTATCTTTCCCAACAATAATCTTTATAAATAGTAATATTTGAATTATGAAGTTTATTTCAACTATATTTCTTTAGATTTATTAAGATTTACTACAAAACACCAGTGTCACATGCTCTTCAATCAGATTCATGCCTCTACCCAAAAGCCAAATACTAGTTAACTCATAACCAAAACTGAATTGCTCTTTTTTTATATATATATATATATATATATATATATATATATATATATATATATATATATATATACATTTAAATTAAATAATGTAATTTTAATTTATTTACTGCAGCTTCGATTTACTAGAAAATATTTATTGCCTTAATTTAGATCCCTTTTTACAGCAGAAAGCTTTGATTGAAGTTAAGTAGATGGGATTAAGAAGACAACAAGTGTTTCCACCTCCGCCACCTCCCATGACGAAGTGGCCAAAGTCTGACAGATTTTCAATCTGAACCCATTAATTTCCTTTAAACCCTCCCAGGCTTTCCTTGTAACTTCACTTTCTGAAATACTTAGAACATTAAAATAAACTTAAAAAATAATATATTTTTGTCGATAGTACATTTTATGTATGTTTCAGTGTCTTTCTCTGTATAAATAGGAAGTTTAATTGAACAAAATTTATATGTAATAACAAAAACGTGTGATCTGATTTTATATTACGGCTTTCCAACTATCGTAATTTTGCTTTACTTTTCTACAAATGTTTATTAAAGGGCTTTTCTATATTCTTTTACGCCAACTATTACTTGATATTAGTTTTCCAGTATAGACTAAATATTATACAATTTCTAGTAGCAGTAATATAAATCAATATAATTCCACACTTACCATTTTGTGTAGTTCAATAGAATTTATTTTGAACTAAATGTGAATATCAACACCTTTAATTATAGTGACCAGTAATAGCTTAATTAAAACAATATTAGATCAGTATGTAAATCTCTGCTTTTATTTACCAATAAATAGTATTGTTATTTCATTGTCAATGTGCAGTTTTTTTATATCTTTCATCACACTATTTTTTTAATACTTTCATCAAATTTTTACAATTTCTTACTTATAGACATATTTTTCATTAGTTCGCTGTATTTATTTATATATACTAAAGCAAGATTTTGTTGTTAACTAGGCATCACTAAAGTTACAGGTTTACAAACACTTACTTAATCACCTGTTATAGGTTGTAAAACTTTTCGTTCTGTGAGAAAATTTCTGTTTATTTTATAACATCAAAAATATTTCATTTCGTGCTGTAAAGAACGATATATAACAAATGTAATTTGGAATACAAACATTAAATAAATCATACCATAAGACTTCACTATTTGATTTGTCACATCAAAATAAATAGGAAATGTCATATTATAAGAGCATATTATAAAAATACCATAATATAGTTTTAGTTTTAATAAGAAAAAGATTAAAATTGATTAAATGTACAATATTAAAACCTTTCCTATTTAAAAGTTTAGATTTTACATCTCTGATCAATTTAAAGACATATTTTTTCTACAACACCCACACATAGATGGATAAGAAGAGACGGTAAATTAATTTAGATAGGACTATGTTTGACATTAGTTGTTTATTTTGACCAGGCAAGTGAAATTATAAAATTTGATAAGCTAATTTATGGACACTCTGTATATCCCACAACTTTTTAAAGAAACCTTTGAAAATAATCCAAAATAGATGGCAAGATCTAGGGTGATGTGACATTTAACAACAAATTTAATATCAAAAACTTCTTTCTATCTACAACATAAAAAATATATCTAATTAATTTTCAGCAACATGATGAAATATAAACAAATAAAATTTTCTGTGATTTTATTATGTGATTCGTGTCAATTCAAAGCATGCTGCTTTCAATATAACACGTATATCTGATGTTTATGCTACACTAATTGGTTAGGAGTGCGCACAATTGTTACCTGCGGGTTATCTAAGCACGCTACCCGCAATCATCGACCGACATGTTCCTAGCTGCGGTACGTGACACTCAGTCACACAGATCTATGACCTAAATTAGGTTATTAACAACCAACTGGTCACCAGTCACAATTTCATTGTTTGTGTATAGGTAAATCAAACAAATGATTCGCTGAGCTTTAGCAAAGCCTATAACTCCTGGGGTGGAGAAATTTTTGTCTGCCCCTACGGTGTCTCGAAAAAAAAACTGCCCCGTAGAAATTGTGCATGAAGCTTCATTTCTGCATGAGTGCAAGAACACATGGTGCATGTCATACCATGGGGGATGAAAAACCAAACTTATGGAGTGTTTCTTGTACTTGAAGAAATAATCGTGACTGCAAACATTAGTACATTTTAAATTTGTTTAACAATCGTTATTTACATTTTTATTCTATTTTTACCCACTTAAGTAAAGGGATTTATTTAGTTGGTGGGTTGGATGGTAGTTTTATTCCTTAGATAGTCACATAGTTTTATAATGCCTTTTGGCAGTGCTGCGTTAGACTTGCTTTTAACAAAAATAATAATAAAAAGTCAAGGATCTTATAAATCTAAGTTATTGGATAGTCTCATTTACTGTGATAATAAAATAGAGATTGAGTTGATTAGACTTCGCGTTGATTCTATATCCAAAGTGACAGGGAAAGCCACAGGAACTGAAATCAAAACATAGCTGTTATGTTACAAAGGACAATTCACTTAAAGTTGAAAGCGAAATCTTGTTTGTTCTTTGAGAGCGGAGTATGATATCGTGTTAGCTTTGACATGTTGATTGTTCGATGATAAAGTTGTGTTTTATCCGGTATGAAAACTTCTTACAACACAAGGCAGTCTCCTATATGTTGTGTTTGTTACGTTGTTGGCTGAGATTTAGCTAATCCTGTTACTTGTGGAGTTAGAAAACATTCATTTCTGCCTGAATGTCTGTCTGCATGATACCTCGTAAACGAATCTATAGATTTTAAATCATGCATGAAGCTTCATTTTTATATGAAAAACACTGAGTTGGATTGGCTGATAGCGAAAGTCTTTACATTGGTCTTTGGGGTAACCATGATGCCAACGAGAAAATATCAGAATAAATTAATATTTTAACAAACTCAACGCACTTATAATAGATTCTAACATGTAACATATTGGTAAATCAGTGTGTAGACTTTTAAAATATAAAAACTGTTATAAAATCCATTTTATTGAAACAAAACTCTGAATGAATCATGTTAAAAGATATGTCAGAAAGATTTCATATGTAGATTTAAATATTGCTTCAAACATCATTTGAAGCCCTAGACTCCAAAAAGGTATACATATGTATGTATGTTATTATAAAACACGAGCTTGTTACCATGATAAATGCCGCAATTTACAAAAATATCCATACTACACTTGATACAAAGGTGGTACTTGAATATAGCTTAGATGTGCTTCTTAGTCAGTCTTCATCAATGAACTACTAATCTCTGTAGTAAGGATATTACAAAGTAGACTGAAAGTGTCAAAAAAGTTTGTCATAGTTTTGTATTCTGACGCTAATGTCTTTTTGATTGGCAAACTTTAATCATAAAATTCCACAAGGAGTATTTAGTCGCAACCATTAATTTTTATTAAAATACCATATTAAAATAATTCTTCCCCTACTTAAATATTATTTTTCGGTTACAAACCTATATACCATTTTAGTTATAATTGTAATACAGACAACTTTCACATCATAAATAGGTATAGAAGTGTAGGTTTTAACTCTCACTGAACATTAGCATGCAGGTTGAACTTGTTTTCGAAATAATACAATCTCTTCATTGACACTAAAGGCAAGTAAAAGCGAACAAAGCCATCCTCGAGATAACCGTAAACTTGGTAATATATGCTGTATGCCGCTATAATAAGAAGATGCTATAAGCTTAGACTCTGTTTATAGCTTTCATCACCGTCTGAGTCAGGGTAATGACTTTGTCGTAAGGCGTAGATTCAAGTGGATTCTGTAGTATATGTCATTTACATAGTCTGACATTGCCTTGGTAAATGTTGCTAGGTTTATGCTAATAAGGTAAGAGCTTTTTATGTGCAATTTTTAGTGTCTGATAATAACTATGGAAGTTGAGAAGAGTGAGGGATTACTGCTGTTACGTTTATCTATGGAATAAGTATGCTTATACTTCTAGTAGATTACTTCGTAAAGTACCGTCACCTCAGCGTGTACTTTAAGACTGAGTTTGGGTTGGAACATAACTTGATTTGATCTGTGAGTATACATTTGAACACGTGCTACTCGTAAAGTATGCATTCCTTTCTTCTTTCCTCTTTTATATTGGCTGAGCTTTAGCGAAGCCTATCGCTCGTGGGACTAAAGATTTTATTTCTGGCTGCATGTCTGTCTGTCTATCTGTCTGTCTCTCCGCAAGATATCTTGAAAACAAACCGACTTATAGATTTGAAATAGAGCATGAGGCTTCACTTCTATATGTAGCTCTAATATATATTCTAATCCATATAGCTAAACTATTACAACACATACAACATTATTTTATAATAATTTGGTGTGTAAACTTTTGTTATTTAAACACTTATCTGAAATCGAAGCAAATTTAAAAAATTTGAATGTACAGTACTACGTGGAAAGATATGTAGAAAAAAAACCATAAGTAGACTTTTAATTTTGCATGAAACTTACCTAATTTATATTAAAATAAGTTATAATATAAAAAGAAAGATACGTTATAAGGGTAATTTTCGTGTCAACCACTTTTATGAAATCTCGATAGTAAAATGAGCTATATATTTCAAATTTTGCATCCAATCTCAGCGAAGCCTTTTACGACACATGGTGGCGTAATTCCACCGTGTTATAGTTTTGTGGCTAGTAAAGTTGTTGACTATTTTAAATCGACGGATCTCATCGGTTCGGTTATAATAGTGCCAAGAGAGAGACTATAACTCTGTCTACCAGCTTTGTCCACGCCAGAGTGGATTTTTATTCTCTGGCAACATTTAATGGTTGAGTAAGTCACATTCTTGGTCGTTGTAGTCGTGTCCCGTTCTAGAATGTTAATATAGGCTGTATACGTTTTTAAAGTAAAAGGTAAATAATTGTAATTTTAAAAAATCGTTTCCAAAAATTTTATGAATATTAGTGAAAACTCATGGGAAATAAACTAAATTTTTCTTTGAAACCCAAGATTTTTTCCTGGTTCCATTAGGATTTAAATGAACTATGAGCAAATATGCGGAGTGAGAGGATATTCAGGATGGGTAAGGTTAAGGAGGTAGAGGCCGCTTCCTGTCGAGATCCATGAGGAAAAATTAGGGCATTAATCTCAAATTCATATCCCCCCGGAAGAAGAGGAGGACAGCTCTGAACCAGGTTAGTCCGGCTTAGAGATATTTTGTTCACAAAGAAATAGTCTGAAATGCAATATTTCCAACCTCTCGGGTGATGGACTTGGTTAACCATCACCAAATTAAACTTTATCTCAATTCAATGGCAATTAAAATTAGAGATTATGTGAGGGAATCATCTCCGAATTTTCAATATTACTTAGATGAAATACGAATTGCCAAATGAATAGCAAATGTCCAAAATCCTGCAAACCTTCTATCGTCACTACAAACTATAAACAAAGAAGAGATGAAATATTATACCCTTTGAATGTAGCAGTAACACTAATCGTAAAAATATTATTTCCAGACTTCTCATAACAGCATAGGAAATATTTACAAATTTTCATGATGACGGAAACATAACAAGCGAGATTCCTTACCATGAAAGTGAATAACCTGAATTCAATACCACCAACAGGTATAAACTAATGCAACATATAAAGTGACACTCACATAAAAATAAAAGTTACATTTATCCCAATACCTTGAAAAGGAGTGAGGGCAAGATAGTGCTTGTGAACAAAACATTATGCAGGAGAAATAGTGAGGGAGTGTCTGTCTTGAACAGTTATTGGTGCAATAACAGTCACTTCGTTCGACTGTTGTCCCGGAAAGGTCATGTTTTTTTTTAAGTTTTACATACGGCTATTGCATCCATTGCTAGGTCTGAAGAGACATTGTATACCTGCTTTTGAATTCTATTGCACTAAGAAACATGTGGCATTAAAACTTGTGGATCCTATAATTATTCTTCTATATTAACCTAACAGGATACTTATTTATGGATAAATATTATTTTCACTGTCCTATTTTAATACCAAACTCCCATTCCTCTTAATAAGAGTAATTAGTGTCCCCCATTTAAACCGATAACTAAATCACCAGTTTGGAAACAAAGTGCAACACATTTTGTACTGAAGTTTATTATATGAATTTCAACGTAATTGGAACAATAGCAGAATAAAACTCGTAAACTGAAATTGGCTGAGCGTTAGCGAAGGGCTGGAAAATGTAATTTCTGTCTGTCTGTCTCTCCGCACTATAACTCAAAAGCGAGCTGAAATAAAGACATAAAATTTGGCATTGAGCTTAATTTCTGTTCATCAACATTTATTTCGATAATTGTGGATGTTAATCCATAGGATTTGACAGAGGGTTAGTGAACATTTTCAAATTGGTCAAACAACGAATTGAAAAATGGCAAACCGTTTACAAATTTTTCGACTTTTAAAGTGTAACGTTGCAGTAATGGTAATAAAATAGTATAATGAAATGACGAAATGTTTCGTGCAGCCGCAGCTAAATCTATTACGCAAGCACATATGTTGTGATCTACTTCTACCTCATTATATTACACTAAGATATACGAGAAACCATAAGGGCGTTGTTGTTATTGTCCAGTATTGTGTTCCACTTGTGATTTGTGTGCAGTGCACTTCTCTGCAGTGACGAAGTCTGGATTTATTTTTCCTGTCGGGACGAGCGAACCTGCTCTCGGTTATGATTCCAATGTTAGTAGCGGCAGGTCATTGCGCATGCTGTAGGTTTTAGGTATGTGTTTATTAAACTGAGGAAGAGAGTAGATTTCAATCCCGAAACGTAGTGTTATATATATATATATATATATATATATATATATATATATAATTTCAATAAGCATTGAATCACAAAAAGTACTTGCTCCGCCGGGAGTCGAACCCGGATCTCTCACTTGCCGGGTGAATGTGCTACCATTACACCACAGAGCGCTTACTTTTTCCGATTCAGTTATTTTGTATTTGGCCGTATCTGTCACATATGCGTTTAAATAAGCAAACTAACATATGATCGGAAGACCAAATACCTGTCAAACGACTTTTTTTTATATTTTATATATATAAATATATATATATATATATATAAAACAAATAACGATGACAAAGTTTCAAAATGATATTATCCTTTCATGTAATATGTTTTACACTTTTTCCTCAAATGCCTTTTTTAAAACAGTGTAACCCAGCCATTTTGGAGCCAAGATTGGGTGCGAAGACAGATGTTTAGATTTAACTAACAATGGCTATTATTGAACATTATGGACTTTTTATTATAATGTGTTACACAAATTAATTAAATAGTACAGGATATAGGACATTATCTTTAAAGTTCTTACTGACTTTTTACCATAATTTGTACCAGGAAAAAGTTAATGACGCTATAATATATTTAAAACATTACGTAATTAGTATTATTGTTAGTTTCTTCAGATGTTAATTGTTCCGTACATTTATGAAAACGTAAAGAAACAGCGACAAAGAAAATCACTCTACTACTAACCAGGATTGCATGTCAGGGTTGACGTTATAAGTTAAACCAGAGAAAGATTTACGCACTTGAGGGTCTTCATTGATAAAACATCAACACCCCCACGCACTCTCTCTGTGACTGGATCCATTTGAGGGGGAGTGAGGGGAGTGAGAAGGGCTGGGCGAGGGAGGAGGGAGGATTGTCATTAGTGTAATAAGACAAAGAAAGGAGAAATACACTCTTGTTGTTACAAAGTGATAGCAACTCGATTACTATACCAGTACAACCTGTACTTTTAAATTTGTAACTGCACCAATTTGGCTGTCGTAACTGTCGTTACCGGTGCAATTATAATCTTATAAATAAAATACATACTTTGAATATGATAAATATTTGATTTTTTAATATTCGCTATTTCCGGAAAGGATTTATACACAACTCGTATTCTTCTATGAGAATTGAATGAGGGTTAGATTATAAGCCTACCATTTATTTAACTCCTACTTTACGGGTTAACACCTTTTTTGTTTTATTTTGATGATTACTTAATATATCTAATAGCAACACAACAATGGGGAGCGAAAAGGTTTATGGTCAAGGGGCATAGCAAAGTCCATATTCTCTGTCCTACCATGGTCCAAAATAAGTAAATATTAGATGATGTTATTTGAAAATACAAATAATGCTATAACTTAAATTAGTACTTAAGTTATAAGCATTATCTTAAACTGTATAAGCAATTTTAAGCCGCGTATATAATGGTATATTATTCTTCAGGCGAAAGTGACGTACCAGAATTGACTTTGTCACACTAAATGACTACGTTCCTGTCACAAAATCCCACTTCACAATGGTTTTTTATTTATTTTGCCAAAAAAGTGCAACATTACAGACTTTTAGAGGCAGTAGTATGCATATTGCAAAAAACATAAAAATTATATATACAGAAGTGTTCACAAAAGGTTGCCACAAACTTCTGTAGATGATAGTATTCATCGTTTCAAACAAATAATGTCACATAAAATATAGTTCAATAAATGTCTCGATTAGCTGTTAGCCGCCATTTTATATATGTTATAAATCAATTATTATCTGTAAAACTAGTTAAGCTAAGGAAACCAAATTTTGCACACAGGTTTGAATAGAAAAATTCTTTTTTAATAATTATGTTATTTTCTATAATATTAACAAATTGGCGTCTTTAGAAAATTTTTAAATGACAAAAGAAACAGTATAGGTATAAAAAAAACATGTACCATTTATGTCAAAATTAAACTTTAGGTTGCCTTGTTGTATCCACAAATTTTCAATTGTATAAATTCATATATCTGTGGTAAAACATGGTTTCAAAGTACTTTTTACTCTCAACATTATCTGGTAACGTGAATTGTACCAATTGAATTTAAACGCAGCAATCTTATGAAGAGTGATTAGCATTCAACGTGGAATGAGCATGTTCACTCGCCGTATTTCTTACCTTATCAGTCATTTCTGGCTAAGATGTTGGAGTGTAAATTTCAGAACTAACTATGACGGTTGAACTTACATGAGGATTACCAGATGTTCAAGTGTGATAGGGGGTGATTTCAATATTTCACTCTAATCTAGTGTACTTGTAAACTCTGTGAAATATTTTCATTGTATAAACCCAAATATTCAAGGAGCTGAGTGTCAATATGCATTGTATACGCAAAGAACCTGTTTTTTGGGTTTTTTTCTTGAAATCGATAGAGAAATTTCATTTAATAAAGTAATCAATTGTCAAAAGCACTAGTTATTATGTAGGTTGAAATGGCAGGGTAAAAAAGGTTAAAAATATGAAATGATAATTCTGTTTTCTCAGATTTTTTTACAAATTTTTATTACCTTGGCACATAATTAATCATCAGGCCAGTAAATAAATGGTAAAGAACTGTCTGCTAACCATATACAGACCCTTAAAGTGGAGCCTTTAGTCTCTTATCTAAATATATCAGACGATGATTTAACTGTTATTTATGTGGCTAAGGTCGGTTACAAGTGTACTTAGCTACAAATAGTTAATCAGAAAAAAAGTTCGGATAATGTTTGTAAACGTATCGATACCTCTCACTTTGACTTCCACCAAGCTAGTTTAGCCGACGATCTATTTCTATTTTAGGACAGATTCCTCCATCAATTTTAAGAAAAAGAAGGTTGTGTTCTTATACAATAAAAATTGGCTCTCAGCTTTCAGATTAATAGAACCCTTTTCTCTCTCTAAACATTGACTTTTCATCTTGTATCAGGCCCAAATATCTTATATTTAAATTTTAGTCATCGCAGATATAATATGTTATCAACTACACAACAGATATAACACACACACACACACACACACACACACACACACACACACACACACACACACACACACACACACACACACACACACACACACACACACACACACACACACACACACACACACACACACACACACACACACACACACACACACACACACACACACACACACACACACACATAGAAGCGATCAACATCACATCTATCAGACAGTAAATCTGTACCGAGCATCAATGTTGTAATCTAACTGTTTATTTAGACGCCATTGACATTGAGTTTTCAGGCAGTGAACTTTACGTCGCCTTGTTAAAAATAATCGGATTAGATCCTGACTTTTGTAAATAGGTACATCAATCTAGTAACTCTACTGATTTCATTGATAACCTTCCTTTATGTTAAGAAAAATAAGTATTAAAGTGATAAAAGTATCTGAGAGTCTGAAAATGATTTTTATAAGCGTTTAATTTAATAAAAATCCATTTATTGGATGTATATAAATATGTGTGTGTATCACATATTTCCTAAGATGTCATGAATGTTATACTCCTTAAGAACGGATTGATAAACAGATCTTAAAGGTCTTATAATAGATGAATCAGTATATACGAGTAGTATGAGATACTTATATTTAATTGTGGGAATAATAAAAACTTAAGCACACAAATATTCTACAACTCTCTCAATAACTAGCCTCTAAGTAGAATTGTCAGATCCGCATATTGAGTTTACTTATCAGGACGAAACATACAGAAAACAGTACACATGTGTGTGATATGTACTGAAAATAAAACCTTTTATTACAAACAGTGTCTGAACATTGCGCCACCTCATTATTTCCTTCTGTTTGTGCATTTCCTCTGGGATAGTCCTGGAATTACTGGCCTCTGAAAATTTCCATGAGAATCATATTAAAGTTTTATCTCATTAAGTGGAGGAACCCGTATAACATATTATACTCATAACAAACAGCGTACTCGCTGTTTATTTTTTTAAGATTCTACAGTAAACCTCTCCTGTCTCTTACAATAAATAACATAAAATCATTCTAAATCAGATAATGCCTGACCTTCTGTAGTGGTGTATTAAGATGCTCTATGCCATTTGTGCTACAATTCACGTTTTTGTATTCTTAAATCATCGGATAATCCGTTTTACATCATCCTTAAACCGATTAAGGTCATTGTAATCATGTTATTTTAATTTTCTAGAGACGGTGTGCCTTGAACTAACAATGAGAGTTTTTCCTTTTAAAGGGGTATAATTTGACCCGAAGGACCTTCAGTAAAGATTACATTGTTGGTTAGATCTACAGCCACTATTTAGTTTTGAACGACCAAAAGTACAATGTTTATCCCCGCGGTTAGGGCATTACTTGATGTTATCGAAACACGCAACCAGACTATAATCCTTATCAGAGCCACCACATTTATCACGTAACATGCAGTCTGGTAGGACGATAATTTGTTGTTATGGGAGGTCTGGAAACAACAACTGTTTGAAATATATAAAATATGTATCCAACAGAGATAGTAAAAATTGGCAAAATCTTTATACATACATACACATATATTTGCTATTAAACTTCAACATGTTTTTAAATTATGTGTCGTCTAACTTATATTTAAAACAAACATAACATCTATTCATCAGTAAATTTTTATATTTCGTACCATTATAAAATACGTTTCTTTAGCAATCATAACTGATTTACTGATACAAAATAATAAATTACTGAATATGTACGCTAAACAAACATCGCTAAATAATAAATACGGTAACATTGTGCCATAGTTATGGCGTTTGATTTAAACGGCTTACAATGTTAATTCCTGAAATATAAATTCTAGTACGTCAAATAGCTCCCTCATTTTTAATTTACTACAATTCTCTCCTCAACAAAAAATCAAAAAAGATAATTGGCTAGGGTTTATTGTATTAAACTTACCATCTCACTTTAGTTTTGTGACTAATTTCTTCAATCGTTATTGATACTGGAAATAATTTATTTTAGCGCTACAAAATAAAGTATACTTGTTGGTGAGTAGATTTTCTCCTAAACTTACAAAATTACTAAGAATAGAATAGGATACTGTATAGAATATAAAAACATAATTATTGTATTATATCAATGAACTATGTATGTTAAATGTCTGAAAAATCCTGTTTCCTTCACATCCTTCCATCCTCAAAAATAACCTTCACACAAAGATCAGAGTTGTAGTGACACAATACAACAGTCTAAGTTTTACAACAATTACAATAATACGAAGACCTGTATTATTAAATAAGTTAAGAATAAATACTTTAGAAGGAATTTAAATCTAGAGCATAATTAATACGTATCATATACAATTTTAACATGTTTTATACTATATTTTATGCATTTAAGACAATCAAAGTCACAATTCTTTTTTTATTTAAATATGACGTTGATGTATTTATGGTTTCTTTTATTTTGTTACTCCTTATTCGGCTTAGGTTTTAAAATACTAATAAAGAAGAAAATATTGACAGACATTAACAATCCTTTCGGAATGTATTTTTTCAATTGATAACATAAAATTATAACAATGTTCAAAACCCAAAAATATTTCTAACTCATACAGTGTCAGTAATGAACTGGAATAATGAACGTCTAAATTCTTACAAGGAACCTCGTAAAGAACCTTTGTAAAATCTCGACTCACCAATAAGGCTTTTAGATGTTTGTCTAATTTTAATACCCAGCATCAGGCTATTCTGTACACTCACAACGGAATTATGGACTGGTAGTTAATGTTAAACGTAATCGCGACGATAATACCACTCAAAAATCCTCAAAAATCACTCTTGTGGTTCTTTAAAGGTGTTATTTACTACAAAGGGATGTGTTGAGGATTTTTTACTGCCTAAGGTGGCAGTCAGATTGTGATGACGATTCCGGATCAGTGGTATCACATTAAAATCCTACTAACGCTATCACATTAGTCACAATCGACTCTATCAAAACTTTTGGACGGCAGTTATTTTAGTTAAAATCTGTAATTTCTATTTTTTTAATCATTATGAATTAAATATTTCAAATCACGCATCCAGATCAAATACTAAATATAAAAGTTGTTAATTCACAAATCATGGTTCTAAAAGCTATCTAAAGACATTTGTCATAAATCGTTGCCTTTATCTGTTAACACAAAAATAAATTTAACTTGCTACGTTGGAGGTCATTATTAAGGGATAAATAGTTGAATTCGGTTTGTGAACTTACGATAACGAAGGCTTCACCCTCTCATGCGACAAGAATAGCTCAGGCTTTGGCCCGCGACAGAGCTCCTGTTAGTCTTGGAAAACACAGACCAAGCACAGTTTACAGTATCTTCAAAGTATCAAAGTCATTTTTACTTGCAGCACGGTTGCTCTATTTGGTCACAGATTCAGAGTTAATAGTTATAGGCATGCCTAAGAAAACACAATATAACTATCGGAAATTATTCTTCAAACAGTGACTAACGCGGTGAGTGGCTAAAAACGTTTTGAGCCACTTCATTTGTCACAAAACCGGAGGGGGATTGGTGGAATACGCCATCTAAAACAAACCACCACACGAGAAGGGTTTAATAGCCAAACGAAACATCCTAACAGGGGATTTGCGGCACAATTAAGTTGTAAGCAAACTTGAGAAGTGAGGGTAACAAAAGCCAGACTCCACGATAAAGAGACCGGTCTATTTAATTCCTACATTTGCGTACGCAAAAAAGAAGCTTGTCCAAAACAGAATTTCAGAGCGGCAGGAGACTAAATACATCGCAGGTTTTTTTTCCGAACCAATCGTAGACAAGAGAAGAGAACAGGTGATCTTTGCGTACATCCGTATGTGTGTAGCCAGTGTTTGTAACTCATTAAAGTTATATACAAGTACGTATTAACAAGAGTAACACAAATTAAAACTTGAGTAAAAATTATATTAGGAATAACGTTACAAATTTGTACTCTGAGAACCTAGAAAAGTTTAAGAAAACAGAGGATTATATAAGATTTTGATCTAATAATAACGTAACATCATACAGATGTACATATAATTTGGATTAAAGTAAAGTGTAGATGTCTTAATTTACATGCGAAGTTAGGTCTTAGAAGCCCTCTCAAACCCTTAACCTGAGGGGGTCTTCTTAACCTCAAACTGTTACGTTGGGGACCAACAGCTTAAAGGTGTCTTCCGAACCACCACCAATGGCCGGGTAGGTGGGCTGCCTGCAAGGACAGGATCTTTCATCACCCATCCAAACAGCAGCCACGCTCGACGTTGCTTAATCTGTTATCTTGCGATAACCGTTGTACCCTCTACACTGTGCTATAGGCCATTGGATAATTTTATGAATATAGTACTAATTTGTACAATTTAAATTAAATTCATTCTATTCAAATAATTATACTGTACGAAACTATGTGGGGTATAACAAATGAAACTAAGTCTGTTTGCAAGTGGTTGACAGGGATCTGAAGAATAATTGACACGATTTGAGGTATTGTATTAAGAACTTGCAATGAGCCATAAATCTGGCGCCACTACATAACTCTCTCAGGCGTCACGTACAGTAAAGCCTTGATTAGACACTGATGTGGGTTACATTGAACACTGGTGTGTGTTGTAGCCTAATATAGGCTTAAGCACAGTTGATTGGCGGTTACACGAAGTCTGCGATTGGTTGTGAACCACAAATGTTCCAATAGGTCTGTGAATGAGTTACCTCCCAATAAATTTTGACTATCCGCATTCATCAGGATTAAAAGTTCAATGAAAAACGTATATATCCTTGGACTAGCGTGCAAAAATAATAATTTAATTCCGGAAAAAACCTAGAAGGTTAAAATTTTGTGCAATATTTAAATCTTTATTAGCATTTTATATAACAAAATGTAAATTGAAAATAAAGTGTTTCCTTTTCATATGTCTGTGAAAAGAGTCATAAGATTTCAAATAATACGATTTGCCTTTTATTTCAATATAACTAAGCATTCTATGAAGAAAATTAGAAAAGTGATTTCAAGGCATTTTAACACGTTGATTTTGGTAGACGCCATAGTGTACCTGCTGTCGTGATAGACGACTTACGATCACTCAGTATAGGGTAGTCGATATGTTAATAGCAAAACGACTTAAATAGATACTTAATATGATGTAGATTTCCAACTATTCGGCTTATATAGTCATTGAGGTCATTATCATCAACGATTAAATACATCAATAAATTGTAGTGTCGAAGAAACAGACCAAAAATAACGAAATGTCCCAAAATCGATTTCGATCTCCATGGACCAAAATAAATCTATGAACCATTTTTCAAGTCTCTTTAAGACATTTCTATCAAGGGTTATTTCATAATGGGTAGGTGGACGGACATTCAGGCAGATGGTTTTTATATTTCACCCCAAAATCCATGTCCCATGTTGTAAAGCTCTACGACTTTTCAATCATGAGTAATTGAACAAACGGATGGACAACACGATTAAAAAGCACCTGACGGATTTTTAATAAATCACTAGTAGCTGAATATTGAGTTCTTCCTCAATATCATTAAAGGACCTGTAAAGATGACAGTCAGAACTCACTATCAATCTTGTTGAAACCCCAGTTGGGTATCGAGGCTTTGAGAAACGATATTAGTTGAGATCCATAGATAGGGCTTATTATTACAGGGCTTCACACTAGACGTCAATTGCAAGATCTTCAGCTTCTTTACAAGTTGGTTAATGGCAAGTTGGATTGTCCTGACCTCCTTCGTCAAGTAAACTTCTACATTCCTAGAGGAACTAGATCAAAGGCAGTGTTTGGAAGAGTATACCGGCCAACTAGTTATGCTAGCAACTGTGGTTTGGCGAGGATGCAGCGTACTGGGGGATTGGTTTGCGATGGGTTGGATTTCTTCCAGGGCTCTTGGTTGTCCTTTAAGTGGAGGTGCTCCAGGGTGTTGACATGAGTTCATCAGTGCATGTGCTTGTTATTATTGTTATGTTGTTTTTCTTCAATTTATAGTTTGTTTTACCTCGTAATGTATAATTGTATATTATTTCCCTACATATTATAGTTCTGTTAAATATTGATATTTGTTATTGATTTGTTACATTCTTGCTATGAATGTTAAATGATTTTTGGTGTAAAACTGTTGTTGTTACTGCTTTGCCTTATGATTATCTGTTATGCTGATTGCTGTGTTGTTGTTTTGTGTACAATGTGATATTCTATTTTTCTAGCTTTAATTTAATATAGTCATCTTAGAAGTCTGTAATCTTGTAATTATGTTAAATGGCGTTGTACCGTTGGAAGTAATAAATAAATAATTACCAATCATTAGTAGTGCTTAGGGGCATAGTGTTTTTTCAGGAGGTGATGCACATCCGCTCAGAGATATCCTAGTGAACACTATTGACCTAGTATGGAGATATTTATGTCTATAAACGTTACTAATCTTAGAAATGTCTAATGGCGTCTCCAGGTAAAGATTGATTTTTCTATATTAATTAAAATAAGTAGATATCGTGAAGATCTGAGATTTCTATCTTAAATGATTACTGACCTGCGAAATTCTCGACCTCATTCTATATGTCTCATTATTTTTATATTCGTTCTCAAGATTTAAAAAATCCAAGATTATTATTCTCACAAGCTTGAATTAGGTGGTTTTTGTTGTATGTTGTCTATGAGAAGACATAGCTCAAAAATTAAAAATACTCAAAACTTTAATGGAGGATTTCTGGTTAGGTTGTATATACAAAATTATGCCATGAAGATTCCTCGATTTATTGGAAATTTTCCCCTATCTACACTATTTTATGTGAAAATACTCAGAATTACGCCAGTGAAAATATTGCATTATCACAATGTATTAGCATTTCGCTTCAAACATTTCGTTGCGTTAAATGTTTATGGTCTTAATATAAACCTTTTAAATTTGCAAACTCTCAATACTCTTCATAAACATGAGGCAATACCAATAACAAAATGCCACGGTAAAGATTTCATAGTGTGCAAGTGTTATTTACCTCACAATAATTTATTGTGCTCTTAAAATTACTGCATAAACGTGTATCAATACCAATAACACTAAAGGTTTTGCATAAAACCAAGCATACTAAAGTTTGCATAATGTGCAAGTGTTACTTTACAGTTTCCATTATGATAATGGCTCGAGAGAGGGTTTATATGTGTAATAAAAGGTTTGCCTGACTTACAAAATCTATTGCTGCACTCCTTGCATGGAACGCTTGAGTTCAATATTTCACTTGCATTATTCAATATATCACATATCAATATTTCACCGGGCAGCACTTAATCGGGAAATGAGAAATAAATTTTTATATGTAAGCTAAACTTTATCTCATCCAAGAAGTATTCTTTAACGTTTTACTAATTGTGAAAAAGGTATACCATACCACATGAATCCATGTAAAATATTACTCTAAAACTTACTTTCGACAAGAATTTAAATGTAACCACAATCAGTAGTAAGGAGAAATAAGTATATTCTAATTGACATTAACATATTAATAACCAAAATATAGATTTTATAGTAATTTGGTTACATATCTCTCTGAATTTTTGTTTCAAATAAAATAACGATTTCACATAAAACATTCGCGCTATTTATTTTAAAATGTATCTCTAATTATTAGTTAAACATTTGCAAGAAATGCGTATACCCCTTCGTATGATACTTCAACTACGAAAATAACAGAACTCAATCTTGGATATGAAAACCACAACAGATATTGTGTTCCTTAAGCTTATTGAAGTTTTAATAACATGTTCCATTTCTAGAAGAAGCTCTAGAAATGAACACTACTGCAAGAGTGCGACTGAGCTAGGCATTGTATCCTTTGACAATTGTCAATGTCAGTATTGTGTCTAGCAGCTGCAGCAGCAGACGTAGCTTATCCTGAACAATAACCCAACTAAGTATGTCATGGATCTCGACCGACATTTCTATTTTATCAGATTCTTTTTTCTGTAAATCTTTTAATATTTCTAAATCTAAGTTTTTGTGACGTTAACTCAGTATCAGACCTATGTATTCACGAATGTGTTATGACTATAAGACTATTTAAAATTTTAAATATTTTAAATATAAAGGGTAAATGTGTAAATAATTCCTACATAAAGTTTAACATTTTCCGAACTATTAGGATAATAAAAAATTAATGATTAAACCAATTTTAAATACGCAGTGATAACAGTTTGATATAATATTACATGGATGACAATATTTTATATTTTCAGATAAATCGGAACAATAAAGTATTGTAGGAGTAGTCTAAACGTAAATATGGTCTAACCACCAATCAACAAAGTAATAAAATAAATTGCTTATTAAATGGTAAAAGTGATATAGCTGTACTTCGATAAACCACGATTTATACTTCGATTTCCTCAAAGCGATCATTGCTACCATAAGAGCAATGTTAAAATGTTAGCGTTTAGTTTTTATCTTTAATTTTTTATCTTTCAACCCCTAAAAACTTCACCAGATTATTATGACTTAAGTAGTTAAGTCTATAGGATCTTTCTGTCAATAGTTATGGCCCGGACGGACAGACACAAGTGTAATGCCTTTTAGGTCCTTTATAACGGTAACATATGGAACTTGTTATGATTTAGAGAATTATTATATAAGAATGCTGGTTCAGTAAAGCTAATGATAAAGACTTATTTTGCCTTGTTGACGGTGTGTTGTAAATTAATAAATACCAGTAAAAGTTTTTAAGTGAACAAATACTTTCCACCTTAAGTTGCACGTACTTGTGTGGGAAATCAAAAAAAATAGCGTACGTTACAAAAAGAACAAACATGATTAAGGCATTAGTGTGTAGACCCTTCTATAGCCAACAATGGCTATGGCGTATTCCCCATAAGTTGCTATGGTAGAAAAGGTTTATTAAAGCTTAGAGCTTTGTTCACTGTTCAGTGTTGTTTAGCTTCAGTTAACCTTCCTCAGTATAGCCTCTCGAAATCGCTAATAGACAATGTACTGAGAGGAAGGTGAAGTAGGGCTAAACTTAATAATCATCATGTATCATGTAGAATGTACTATGTAATTTAATTATTTTCCACATTCAATAGAAAATTATTAACTCAAATTTACTGAAACAAATTTTTATAATATAAATCACGAAATAATTTTAAAAACATTTTCTACTTAATGCTAAAACTAAATCAGTTTTTCTCAGTTGAACTCTTGTCAGCTTGAATGTGGTTGGAAATAAGCTCTCTCTATTAAAACGTAAATACCTTAACAGCGTCATAACACCACTCCAATATTATCAACGAAAACCATTCCTTATTAATTCCGTTACGGCACTGCATCATTGACTGCAAAACAGCCTTAGGACATTGTTCTAGATATGGACTGTCCCGCCTAAACCATCTTCTCAGCTTAAAACTGGTACTATTTTGATTTCACCACACACATAATTCTCATCTCTTGCATCCACGTGTCTTTTTACACGATTGAAAAACCTTATCTCTTCACTCAAAACCCAATATCGATAGTCTAATGGCGACATAAAATATAGAGAAGCGTTCACGAATCTTATTTTTCAGGCCTTAATGAAGATATAAAACTAGGGTATTCCAGAAAGACATTACGACATTACCCTCATGTCGATTAAAAATAAGACAGTTTTGATGGAAATCCTGGCAACAATAAAAGATAAAAGGTTTATCGGCAACATGTGTAATATAACACAGCCTCTTGACGGAAACTGCTATCCTCATCCATAATGCAGTTTCAAAAGCTCTATGATATCAATTTGGGGGTTTCTGCAAAGCTCACATTGGAAACTTACCCGCTTCACCCGAAACCCTATATCACAACCCTAATGAAGATATAAACATGGTGTTTTCTACAAATACGAGATCCAAACATCCTGAAAACCCATAAGTTTTATACGAAACCCTGTATTGTCAGCCTCATAACTATATACAATCATGAGGTTTCATAAAATCCTATTTAAAAATATTGAAATATTTCCCAAATTCACTCGAAACCCTATAATATTAACCTTATGACAAATATAAACATGAAGTTTTCTAGCAATACTATATCTAAGAATATTTACAAACAAAAAATTATGTATGTGCTTGTAACAAAAAAGGTTTGGTTATTTTTTTCATTAAATAAACTTTTGTTCTTCATTAAAAACTTCATTAAGTTGATTAGAATTATTTATTTTTTAGCTATACACGATGATAAATTTAATTTTTTATTGCTTCATTTCATGTAACTAATAGTTTTTTTTTTATAAAACACTTTCATACTTTCATTGTCAAAATTTAACTAAAATTAAATATTTCATTTGCTTTAATACAGATCACAAAACACCAAATCATTCCATCACCATAATAATCTACCTCTCCTTTACTTTAGTAACCTCAAAGCAATATCTGCTGGATCTCACTCCCTACCTTAAATTCCTAACCGAGCTTGTGTCCTCTTCACGTGTACAAGACGTGTGCAATTCAGAAAAACATTTCTGTCTCGAAAGAAATGAGATTGCTAAGGGAATCTAGTGTCATGTTAGGCTATGCATGGCAAACCGGAGCCATTACATTCTCAATCCTCAGCGATCGGTTTGGGAATTGAAGTAGTGTATAGAATACGAAATTGCATGTTTACTAAATTTTGTCTCCAGTATTTCATGTGTGTAAAACAACATTTGCAGTAATGTTCTCTGAACAAAAAAAAACTTAAAAGTGGGAAAGACAGAGTTAAAATATATCTAGACTCTAATCCCAAATTAAGAATTGGATTTGAGAAATCCACGATTAAATTAATGCCATACATAACTAAACTTTCTTTAATATTTTTAGACAAACGAGGCAGGAGAACGCACAAACCACGTGTCGTGTAATAGGCTTTGCTGAGTTTGCATACAAAATCTCAACTCTATATGTCGGTTTATTAAACCAAATCTTATGACTTTAATCAGGGGAGTCGGACATGCCTATCTTACCCATGTTAAATTTGCATATTTCATGTCCCATTTTTCTCAAAAAACCGTTCACAATAGAGCTATGAAATATTTACTGCGGTTTCTGTACATCATTTGTCTTGTGATTGACAACTTTTAGTAAGAAAATATTAAAATATAAATAATTTGTTTAAATATATGTGAAGTGTATTTTTATTTTATATTAATATTCAACGCTACAGCCTTTTGAAACTTGCACCATGAATCTGGGTCTTTAGGACACACAGCCCGTGGTTAGGACTTTCATTAGAAGAGTAAACATGAAAATAGCTTGCCCAGACTGCCTGCTTCATTTCATTTAGGGTGCCATTTGTATGTCTTCTATATATTTTTCTATATAATATTTCTGAAAAGTTTTCATGGCCTCTTCCGTGAGGCGACCTCGTCCGGAAAATACCTTTACCGTCTGACAGGAGTAGTATGTGCAAGTTTTTTTTTTATAGTGTTGAAAGTCTTTTGTACATTCTTTTCTGTACGTGACCGATACATTCTAATTTAGTTACTGTCATTTCATCCCCATAAAACTTTATCCTTGCTTTACTGTGTCAAAATCCTTAGAGTCACCGTCGCCTAAATACTTCACATACCTGACATTATGTAGTTGTTCGGACCTACAAAAAATTTTTCTGGCACCATGAACCTCCATAACTCCACTGGTTCCAATATAGTTTGCCTTGCAGGGAAGGTTCATGTATGTTCTGTTTTTTTTTTTAGGACAAGCACAGTGCTTACTCATTAGCAATGTCAACAACATGGCCAGTACATACACTAGTTGCCGATACTACACCGTTTAGGGAGACATGTCCTCGCTTTTGCCAGGTGCCATCTAACCCTACACAAATGTCACGTTGACCGTCATTCTTTTTCCACGTTTCCTCTATACCTTCAGACATAGCTCTTTAGCAACTTCAGTTACAGCAGGAAAACTTGGCCAATGGCTTCGGCAAGTTCATAACTGCACAAAACACATTAGCGCTACTCTGGCCCTTGCCGATTGATCGTAAGGCATAAACTAGCCTCAGGTTGACATCAAATAATTTTCTTATCTGAGGATATAGGATTTTCTACAGGTTTAGGTGAAGTAAAACAAGATTTTTGTGTCGCACACGTAGGTTTGGTACATTTCACTGAGTATTTGCCGCAAGACCAATTCTCTCTTACCACATCATACTGCATTTCCGAGCCACAATTCTTACAACTAGCCACTTCAAACACTGAATTCATGAAGGATTTTAGTTCCACAATATCAAATATAAAATCAGAATTATCAAACTGTTCATAACACTCCAGTTGGCCTGTAAGCTTTGATGTGATGCATTTACCAAAGGTAGGCCCACAGCAGCATTCAGGTTTTTGAGGTTTACGTCACTTGTTGATTGGATATCTAAGCCTATATTTACATTTTGCGAGGGCCCTGAAATAATTTTGTAAATAATTTTCTTCCAATATTTTTTCCGCTTTTTGAAAACTTTAGTTGATCTTCCCATTGCTACTTACTAAAAACAGATAAATGCTGTACAAACAATATCAAAGTAAAAACTTTGCTAACAGAAAAGAATAAACAAGCACGATTTGACAGCTGACTCATACAGCTACATAAACAATAAAGCAGACAAAGGCGAAGTCACTGCCAACATAAGGAAACAAAATTGTAGGGAACATAACATAAGGACTAATAGAGGTATACTATGTTTAGTGACGAGTGGTGAATAGCCTACTTGGACATCAGTTTTCTAGCATTACATCACTACACATAAACAGCTGTAAAAAACTAACCACTCATTGATTGAGCTAATTTAAACGTTCAATTACTCCTCAATAAATGGATAATACAATTATATAAAAATCTAAAAAATGGTTAAGATTTTAATTTTTTTTATGTGCGACTGCCCTCACTGTTTCCAAATATTTATGACTGATTTTATCTTTTTCAAGAATATCGACGGTACCAATGTACAAATTTTCCCTAAAGCACAGCAAATTCTCATTGAGTAACACACAACAATAACTCAATGTTGGTTATATTGGAATAAGATTTAATGCAAAAAAAGCCTATACAGGTCAGGTCGTACTTGAGAAATCATGGGGACAGGCAGACATACAAACAGAAATTAAATGTTTTTCTGCCACTAAAATAATAGGCTTCGCTAACGCTCAGCCAATAAACTAACTTTTATTGTCTTTAGTAATCTACCACTAACAATTAAATTCATTTGAAATTTAATTCATATTTTTGAAATTCATTCCTATTTGGATTTTTTCCACCGGAACACTCCTAATATGTGTTTTCTTTTATCTATAAATCAAAGGCTGTGAGAGTGTAAAAGCCCAGCGGAGAGCAAAATCAATTTACCGTGAAGGTCGGGGGTTGACCGATATGGCGGCCAGTTGCCGGTTCTGGTCACCGCTGGATAAATTGTCTATTGTCCCGGGGTTTATTACTATTGTGACTGTGGCTATAATTCGAGCACTGAGAATGGACGTTATAAACAAAGAGAATAGAATTGTATTAGATAACAACGTTTTGGTTAAAACCGCAGTTTCATATACTATTAATATCAGTTAAATGGAACTACTATCAATATCGTCAATATTATACCGATACACCTTTACAATGTATTCTCGATTTAAATTAACACACCTAATAGTCTTTGAAGCTGACAAAAAATTTAAAATTTATAAGCACACAGATAGGATTTCTTGCAATTGTCGGAAACAATTTTTTTAAGATAAATTTATTGTCAGATAGTTTATTTGGGCGAAGGTCTAATTTTGGGAGGTTATCAAAGGGATTCAAATATGAAACGTTAATTTCTTTTCTCAGATCGCATTTTTCTCAGGTTGATACATTTAAAATTAAGTGAGAGAGACGTAAATACTAATAATAATAAATATCACCGTCAAATAACCAAATAACTATACTGATATTTATCACTTTCAGTGTCTGTAAACGCGAACTAACGCTAATTAAACATATATATATATATATATATATATATATATATATATATATATATATATATATATATATATATCCGTCGGTTGATTTTCATGCAAAAAAACTGCGAGAAAATATGGTCGAAGAAAAATTTCCAATTCATATTTTAACCGTTTGGGTACTTCCCATTTCGATTTCCACCAAAATTAGCGCAACTTACGATCAATTTGAGTTTTTATAAATGAAATGAAATTAATGAAATTAAATAAATGAAATCTTTTAATTTCAATAATACAAAGGAAATACATATTTATATATCTGATTTATATATAAATGTGTGTTGTAACATAAACCTGTAATGTACAAATAATATTTAAACACTTCTAATAAAAATATTTTACTTTGGCAATTTTTACTGTATTAAATTACTAGAGACGCAATTACTCAAACTACTGATACCTGTCTCATTCGTTCATAAGGCGAGTATTAGTGTGCCTCCACGCATAGTTGAAGTAATGGATAGATATATATTTGGAGGTCCATACTTCTGTAAACGAACGTTTTTTTATTAAAGTAGCCCTTATGTGGAAGGTTGTGGACACCAACGGATACCTAAATTAGACTGAAGTTTTTTAGTGTTCAAAGGAAGCAATTCGTTAATGGCATATTTTATTTACAAGATTTTTTATTCCTGTTTGACTACTGTGGTTAACTCTTCAGATACTCTAAAATTTCGTGGAAAACATGTTTCTTGTCTAAATGAACCCATGACAAATGTTAAGACAGATGTGTGTGAGACAAAAGGTAGAGGTATTTGACGAACTTACAGACACAGTACTGTGATTTGACTTCACAGGTAGGAGATCGTTTTATCAAAAAGTAGCCAGAATCAATTAAAAATCTCTGCTTACACAAGGTGTTAAAAGCTCGTTTAAACTCTTTCTAGCGTCTCAAAATTTTATATTGCTTCCGAGTTTACAGCATGCAGCTACTAATATTGTACAGTCAAAAGACTGACAATCGGCACTGGAAGTGGAAAAATTGGCAAGTATGAATGGTTTAACTGTACGTTCAATATGGAGTATTTAATTTTAATTTTTTTTATGTATATACATTTAGTCATGATTTTATAGCCATATTCAATATTGATTCGCGTACGCCATCTCAATGAGCTCTATGCTGTCTATTAAATGTAAGGTTGTGATAACAATGGTCTTTGCTTGCTCGACTCCTATGATACTGCCTCTGTTCATTTCTCTATTATGGTGTAGCTGTATATATATATATATATGTGTGTGTGTGTGTGTGTGTGTGTGTGTGTGTGTGTGTGTGTGTGTGTGTGTGTGTTCCTTACAATAAATTTATTTAATACAGTTGTTAATATGAACCAAAAACAAATTCGGTTCTAAAGTAGAAGGGGCACCTTATTAGTCTTAAAACTTAAGTACGTATTATCTTATAAAGAGACATTACCTAACCCTACAAAATTACAAGCCGATTTGCTTATGAAAGTGCTCCATAATCGGTCCAAAAGAGGAGTGTGGATCACATAATCAAAGGCTTTTAAAAATATTGAGGAACATAGCCAATGCACCCCTCTATCATGTACACATTCAAACGACTCAGTGAAATTCTTCAAACGTAGGAATCATCCCTCTAAACCTTTTTTAATTAGGAAAAGCTCATTTTGGGGCTCAAAGTTCACCGGATTCCTGAAGAATGACAAACCAATGATAGTTATAATGAAAATTATTTTATTATATATATATATAATTAAATTTATTTTATATTTTATACCTCCTAACTATTATATATTTATGATTACAAAAGCCTCCTGACTAATGGTAAATCTTATTTTAATTGACAAACAAATGGAGCCCAATACACACCATATTAAGAATCACATTTCCTGTCTCCTATTGCATTATCAAACAAGTTTGTCTTTTCCAATGCCTGAAAGTCTCATTCAATGTCAATTGTAGTAAACTGCCCATTGCGCTTTTTCAAAACGGTACGTGTAGTTATCAAATACTCAGCTCATCCGTCAAAATCGTCCGACTAAAAGTTATCGTTGCTTGAAGCATTTTTTAATGATAAATCTCCATCGGGGTTCCCTTTCTCGTCACTATTTCTAGTACTATGTAGGCCCATCTTTCACATGTACAACTATAACAAATTCGCTTGTATTTTAGTGTTTATGTTTGTTATTTAGTTTTCTAAACTTGACCTACTGTAAGGACTGACTTGTCCCACATATAGTAGGAACAATTATGAATTTTTCTTACAGTTACCCTTGTAGAACGAACTGGATAAATTCCGAAGTAAGTTTAAAAAAACTATATTTTATGTTTTTTCTCCGATGTTGTGGAGAATGTGATCACAAATATTTTACAAATATTGCAAAACCTATTTAATAATAACTCCTTAGAGATAGATTTAAGCTTTGGAGATAAACATAGTAATGGAATCTAACCACTAAATTAATAAAATCTGTATTTTACTAGATAAAGGGTCTGAGGAGGGGTTCAAAACTTTAAAGACTGTGTTCTCTTATCTCCTCTGCTTTTCATAAATATATGAAACATGTGGTTTAAATCGTCAATTATAAACTGTCTATATTTGTAACTAAATTATAAGAGCTTGTAGCTACTATTTTCATCAAATATAATTACACACCTGTATTTTAGGTAGATTTCATAGAAATCTGTCTATTCCAATCGCACTTATGACAAACTTCCGGGAATTTTTTTTAATTAAATCCAGTTTTGGTAGAGTTAAGTTCATTTTGGGACACATTAAATTGACAACAAAAGGTATGAATAAGGTTGAGTTTTTCATTAAAATTGTACACATTACTGTAAAGATTCACTGCTTTATTGGGCTTTTACTTTTATTACGTGTACTTTATTGTTTACTATTGAACTTTTAATATATACAAATTATAAATACCTTAAAAAGATAAATCCAGTGCATTGCATGTGAGCAAGTAATATTTTCTATAATGGTCTTTAATTACGCTCACTCACAATTTATTACTTTTATAAACCCAGTAATTTCAACCGCTGCTGCATAGAAAGTAATAAAACATTTCAACAATGCAGTCTGTGAGATATAGTTTTCTGTACTCCTTTCATTTCTTTTGGCTCTCTTTTCTTATAAATATAAAACATATATAATTTAGTTTTCTGAAAATGTAGTTCCTATTTTTTGCACCAATACAGCAGTAGAGATTCTGGCATCCCGCCATTGAAGTTTTTACTCGAGAGTTATAATTTTCTGCTCTTGGTCCCCAGGCGAAGAGTTTGAATGGAGTTTGTATACGAGTAACTCTCGCTTCGTTTGCTAAAGCAGGACATTCATTGATTATTTCATCAGTTATTTTTACTAACTCCCTTATAATTTTCTTTCCTACCATGTTTTATGTTCAATTTTTACAACATTAAAATACTTACATGCTCATATGTAAAAATTATACATTATATTTTTTGCTTATATAAAAGCACAAACTTATTTCTTATAAAAGCAGAATGTAATCTATTATATAGTACAAACACAATTATTCATTCAATTGAAAAATTACTTATTATTAATCATTTAATATAAATTACCGTAAACAAAAAAATCTAATTATGTATGACACTTGATAGATATTTCTCAGTGAAAAAATCTGTTTCATTTCAAACACATAGCAAAGTGCAATTCTATCTTATGTTCGGGTTTAAATGATGACGGGTCTGTTTTAACAAGACATTATTTCTAATTATGGTCATAGCATGCTGAGTTGAGTGTAAAATAAAAATATGTGTTTTAATGGACTAAATATTCAATACTAATTCGTTTACAGCCAACTGTGGTCTACGCACTATTTTTACAGTAGAAGGTTAAAGTAAAGAAGTACAACATTTACAGCATAAATTAAATATATGATAGTAGGCTATACTTTCTGTTTCTATGCCTATTCTGAAACACTGCTATTTTAGTATTCTTTCAAAACAATAATTTTTTAAAGGTCATCTAAAAATTCCTGCAATAAACAGTTTTTCAGGTAAGGACGTATGGGGATGAAAAGATACATGCAATGAAATGTAATCGTTAAAACACATACACACACACACACACAAATATATGTCTCTGTGTGTGTTTTTTAACAGATTAGATTTCCTTGCTTGTATCTTTTCAACCCATTACGTCCTTATCCGAAAAACTGTGCATGTGTGTGTGTGTGTGTGTGTGTGTGTGTGTGTGTGTGTGTGTGTGTGTGTGTGTGTGTGTGTGTGTGTGTGTGTGTCAACAAATTGGCTAAATAAGACCAGGTTGTTTCTGTTTTTATAGTTCTCAAGTAATTATAAGTAGTAATTAGTGATAGTGAAAGGTTGGGGGTTTATTTGTAAAAGGAAAGGTATCGAAGGACATAAATAGAAGGAAATGTTAGGATATAGTTTTTAAAAAAGAAAATTTTACAGGGCTACACTTGATTTTATTTCTAAATATATAAATATTTAAACCTATTTTCTACTAACGAAATAAATATTGAGTATTAGTGTTCTTAGATCCCTCAAATTGGCATGTCATTACTAAAATAGGGATAAAAACAGTCATAATAAGTGAGCAAATGAATTGCTTCACTAGCAAAACATTTCAGTACGTAAATTAAAAGTAAGCAATGATATCCATAACTACTATTTAGTGACTGTAACAATATGATCAAAGAAGTTTAGTAAGGTATCAATTGCGATTCAAAGCTAGTTAACAATAAAAGAAGGAAAGGTTTCAATGTCTGCTATAATAATATTGAAAAACTCAGTTTGAGTTTCAGATGACTTTCTTAAACCAACATTGAGAAGATCAATTTTATAATTGTTTACAAAAACACAGTTTAACATATGAGTTTAATACACTCGAATAAATTAATTCTTTAGTGTGAAGATTAATCTGGATAGTAAGTCTAATATTGTTTGTGGCAAAAATAAGTATATCCCAGTTCTTGTCTCAAATCTACGTCCACATTACTGCAATCTGAGGCTCCGAAGCTAATTAATATAATGGAACATTCACTTTATTCCCAACGGGTTTTAACTCATTCATAAACATAAATGAATACGGATATGAAAATAAACACATCGATTTAATTTATTTTTTGTACTGCTTATAATATTAAGTCTAAAAATAACATGAAGAAACGAGAAAAATTCAGTAATTAAAGTAATAAAACATTGTTGGTAACAAAATATTCATAAATTATTATGCAATGAGAAGTATAAAAAACATGTCACTAAAATTACACTGCTTTCCTAGGTTTAACGTAAACATACATGAGAAGACAATAGTTTAATTCATCAACCATAAAATATTCCTAATAACAAGAATTAGTTTTTTTCTGCATCTAAATCATAGTATAGAAAAATACTCGACAAAACATTGTCTATAAGGACAAGAGAAGTAATACAAGTCACTTAGGGATCTCCCCCTGAGTTTACTCGTGGTGCAGCGGATGTACCAAGCTTACGTCGAAACTAACACATTTCTCTCATTTTGATTCTTTCGTATATTGCTTTGGGAATATCCATTTGTTATATTAACGTACCTCGTAATTTTTGGACACCACTATTTAACTTTCTAAGTGTACCTGTATAGTTACTTTACGAATTTGACAGATAACCATATGCCTTTTGCCTTTTATACAAAAGTCTACACTTATGATATTATGATGACCAATATACTACTTAGTAACAGATTAATGTGTAATTTACGAATTAAAATTATTTTATATTTTATTGATAACTCACAAATTATTGACTGCATTGCCTGAAATGTTGTACGTGTAGTCTAAGCTTTTTTAGCTATAATATTACATCTCTATAGCGCTGGAAAATATGGGAAATTTAGTTCTCAGCTCATTCACTAGTAATGTTTGTCTCAAAACCCCTTAAATAATTAAAAATTACAAATATTTTAATATAATGGTTTTAGTAATTTGCAATTGCATTTTTTAAATTGGAAAAAGAGTTAACGTTAAGAATGTAATTATGTTATTCCTGGATATTGTAATATTTTTAGCAAATAATTAATATTTTTATGTTCAATAAAATTATTATCAATACTGAATAATAAGATGACGGCCAGTTATCATTGTTATATTTTACAATGAATGTTATGTTGAACTTTAAGTTCCACGATGAGATACCTGAAGAAAATGTCAGATACCAGATTTCGTAATGTCACTTTTCTGTTGCAGTAACCGCATATTTAGCAGCAAATCTCTATAATCATGTTATTATTCAAATAAACAAAGTAAACAGACACATCGAGGAAGTGAAAATGAAGACCATTATAGTATATTATCTGTATCGGGTTACAACACTCTTAGTTATTCCTTTCTTTGTTTAAAGTTTGTTATTGTCGATGGTAGGTTTGAAAGAATTGAAGAATTTCGGACATTTGACACCGTTATATGTTACAACAACAATAAGGTATAACAAAATGTTTGAAATCTGTCCTCTTCGTCAGGTGGGGGAGGAGTATAAATACATAGAAAAATAAAGAACATAAATAAGGAAAGGAGGTAAAAAAGACGATTCAAACATACCCGAAATGGACTGCTTGGAGTCCAGTCCAGGCGTTGTCACTGCACAGGATGCAACTCCCAAGCATAAGTCACGAAGAGTTAGAGAATCACAATCACAAGTCACACTTACACAGGTGAAAGTGGGATATTAACAATAAAATCAAAGTCGGCTGTTTTACGGCACCGCGTCATATCATCTGAAACAATTGGACATGAATGCGTGGGTTAGGAGGGGAAAGGGTTAAAGGCAACCCTATATTTTGGTTCTAGACCTTAGTGTCATGGTGTGTGTAAGAATGTTTTTGTTGAGGCTTGTTCGATTGGACAATCTTTCTAGGTTTCCAACTGAATTATTTTCTTATATTGGTAACCAAAGTGGTCTAATATCAACCGAAGGTTGAATTATCGGTTGCTCTGCCAATTTTTATGTATGAAGCCTAAATAAGTTTGTGTTTAAAAACACAATACACCGTTAAAGTGAGATATGTGTAAGATGTGATTTCTATACATCTTACTCTGCTCATAACCAGGCATGTTACTGAATGTACTTACAGCAGATTAATCAAAACTTGAAAGTAATAATTTATTCCCGTATAATATGCATCAGAAGTAATTTGAATATGAGTGCACCAAGCGTCCTAAACGTATCTGAATAACTTATATATTCTCAAAAATTTTAACATGCTTACAAATATTATTTTATGATATTTAGCTCAAAGCATCTTCGAATATCTTATAACATGATAGGATTAAAATCACTCAAAATTTTCTGTAAGACCTGATTTATCCTTAAAAATTCTGTGCAATACCCGTTTTGTCTCATACTATCAAGTCATTTTATATCCTCATTGCATTGTAAGAGGAAGATCGTGTAATGCATTGTAAGAGCCTGGTGTCCACTTTGTTTCCTAAACTTTTGGAACTACTTCATAGCATCAGACGTGGAATATTCATATGTTATTCAATGAAATGATCTCTAAATTCGAAAGTGTTATAAAAGCAAATATACCTGTAAAATAAAACAATTTAGAAGTATGTAATCTTACACAATCAAAAGTGGCAGAATTAAATGAATGATCTGTGTAGTTAAAGTAAGTGAACAGATGGCACAGACATGACATTTCAAACCGGAAGCGACGCCGAGACCGATAAAAAGAGAGGAAGGGTTACGTCATCTTTTTTTTAACAAAGCAAGGGAAATGATAAATGCATTATTTTAACTGTGAGGTATGTAGTTGTTAAATAAATATATAAACGCTCTAATTTCATTGCTAAATGTAAAAAGTTAAGGCTATACATAATTTTAAAGTTACAAGGGCGCCCGACTGTGAGAATGATAGGCTTCAATAAAGCTAAATCTGGTCCCGTTTATAAAGTGAAGGTGAGGATTATACAGCGACAATTACTGATTGGATAGACCTTGGGGACCTCTTTGGAAACTCAAGAGCGTTTTACCGTTTCTTACTTCCAAATGTTGGTGAAAACAAGCTTTTCCCATGTATAATGCGAATTTGAGCATCATGCATTGACAATTAATGATTGGATAGATGTTAGGAATCCCCGGAGAACCTGAATATCGTTTTGAAGTTCCTTACTTCCAAATGTTGATGACAACGAGTGGTTCCCATGTATAATGCGAATTTGAGCATCATGCATCGACAATTAATGATGGGATAGATCTTAGGGATCCCGGAGAACCTGAAGAGCTTACTTCCAAATGTTGATTCCCACATTACTTATTACTCCCCTGTTGATGACCACCATCTGATCCTCAGCGCACTACGGGAGAACATTTTCAAGCGACAACTACAGATTGTAAGGATGTTTGAGTAAATCTCATAATTCTATTAAAAGTATTTGATCAATATCTTCTGAACCTTACAAATAAATGTATCGTCGAGCCCTTATGCAATGCGTAAGGTATAGATGATAAGTGATTTCCAATCTAGCCTTAGTTAAAAGCTTAACACTAGTTAGAAGACATGGCGTTAAGTAAGAGTGTTGAACTTTATAAAGCAAATCACGAGGTCCGGTGCTGAAAAAGATGAAGAAGTGCCTGGATATCAAATATATTTGTTTAGAATAGTTAGAATATAGTTTAATATAATTATATATTTAATATAATATATATAAATATATTTAATACAATATATATAAATATATTTAATTTAATATATATATATATATATATATATATATAACTATACGAGTCTATATGTTTTATTTAATATATAATTAATTTAGTGTTATTCAAATATAATAACACTACAATATATGTCCAAAATATTTAAGGAAATATATTATAGTGTTATTATATTTTAATAACACTAAATTAATTATGTGTGTAACCTCTTCTAATACAAACATAATGTCATTGCTATACAAGATACTCGAAATATGTCCGTACCTCTAATCTCGTATTGGTGGACGTCTCTGCCTTGGACAAACTCCGATTTGATTCTGGAACAGGTAAATGTTATAACTTAAGGTCCCTAAAGGTTAAATTCGTGACTCACGAGATTTAAATTTAGAAGTATTCCGTAACTTAATACAACGGTTCACAAATTTTTAAGAAACATGAAAAACGGACAGATCGTTTGTACGGTTCTAGTAATAGTGAGAGAAGGATATATACTAGTGGAAAAGGAAATAGATGGAGGATACGACTGAGAAGGACAGAGCTGATTGTTTGGTAATCGGGATGTCACGGACTGTCAAACCCAGGATTACAATAGAGCACTGTTTCGCCATTTACCGCCACTACCATTCCATCCTGTTGTTTTGTCACAGCTAATAATAACTATGCTCATTAATTCAACTTATAATCCTCAATTATTTGGATATGAAAAAGGTTGCATCGCTAATACTTTCTATACAAAGAGTGTATAATTGGCAGAGCAGCAGGGAAGCCTATGGCTTGTGAGGCTGGAAATTTTTTAGGAAACTTTATTTTTACATAAGCAGCAATAGGTTCACACACATTTAGGTGCATGTTACTGTTACGTAGGATTTGGATGAGTGTTTACATTTGATTTATAAGTAACCATGATGGCAAGAAGGAAATAACAGAAGAAATAAATTTATAAAATGTTCAGTACAATCATAACTTGTGACTTGTGTTTTAACTTGTGACATACAAAACAGTAGCTTATTGAAACAATAAAAAGAAAACAAATAATACAGTGTAAATTCAATGTTAAAAGTAGGTGACTAATATTAATAAACTCTAAAATAATAATTCAATTTTAGTAGAAGCCTTTAGTTTTCACTGAAATCATCGTAAGACCCACATAACTTTAGTAAAATATCAACAAGAAGAAAGATCGGCCTTGGCAAAACGCTCACTTTAAACTCGCCTTTAAAGTTTTCTAGCGTAAAATTACAAAAATAAATCAAACTTATAAAAATTAAAATTCTTTGTGTTTACGAAACTGTATTTGTTTAGAAGAACCAAATTAATTACGTTTATAATGAACCTTGGCCTTTCAAAAATTCAGTATTACTAGTTTTAGTTTAATTAAACATTTATTTAATTTTCACGTATACCTTAGGCATACTTCCTGGTTTTTTAACTTTATCTCTTAGTATTTTAATGCCATTTGTTTTTATTTAAAAGCAAAACTGCTTGTTACATTAACCGTTTTTATTTCAGTAATGTGAGTCTATTGATATTTTCATTGAAAACGAAAGACCTTACACAAATAATATTATGAATTCAACCAAATATAGTTTAATTTCTTAAATATTAGGTAATATATTTAACGCTGGGTTTTTTATTTACTTCAAGATAACTGACACAGTCAAATGTGTTATTTACGAGCTGCTTACTAAGCGAAACATATATTTTTTTACTTTTCTCAACTATTCCAGAAAATAAATAATGACGCTAACACTGAATCATGATAAGTAATATTCTATATTATAGGATCAATTAAAATGCTAATCCTAAATAAAAGAACGTGTCAATTCTAATCCTTTATACCTTCCTAATTAAATAAAATCATAATTGATTTATTCAAATGGTTGCTCACCTCACTTTCGCCAAAAGGTTAAACTACTCAATCCAGAATGAATAGTTGATTCAATATGATGTTGAAACGACTCTCAGTATCAGATCAAAACCAAAATACGGTCTCGAAGTTATTAAATGAGTTGAATTCATGCATCTATTATTTTACAAGAATCACAAGAATCATTATGATAACAAAAATCATGGAAAACAAACTTTATAAATTTCTTATCAATAGCAAGGTGAAGGTTATAATCCTGCAGTGATGGAAGACAAAGTTATCTCGGAAGAAGCTTAATCCGCTAACTTCCTCAGACTACAGTATCTCGATCGAGTTCTACCATGATTCGGTCTCAATAACATAGTCTGCTCAAAGGTTTCTTCAGGAATTCATATTTTACACGACCTTGAAAACATTTCTACGATTTTAATTATATCAATCGACTGTCAACGTTACTGAATTCGGTGGATGTGTTTAAAATTGCTTACTTTGGTCTGATATATTCATATTTATCTTACAAGCTTAGATTATGGGATACCTTTAATAAATACAAAATACTGTTTAGAGAACTAAAGGAACCTGTACAGACTCTTTCAAATGGAAATAATATAAAAATACTTATTATTTATGCACTCATTAACGTCAAAATTGAAAAGGTCTTTGATGAAGACGGTATATTACGACATTATCCTATTTATGTACAATTTTGAGAAAAATCCCAAGTTTTAAAGATAAATTTAAAGGAATTATAGTCTTTCCTAAAACTTTACAAATAATTCCTAAATTTTCAAAAGATTTTTATGTGTCTTGAACAATTCTCGATGCCCTATAAGAATGTTATAGTTGCAAACAACTGGCGGAATAAATGTTGGAGCAACTTCAAACTTCGTACAGAATATTAGTCTTATAAATCTCCAATATCTCCAAGTGCATTGGCCAGCTTGGAATGACATTTTGCTCCAATATGGTGGTCATTCAAAAGTTAAAAGTCCATTCAAAAATATTTGTGGGTCTACAAAAAATTATTTTTTTTTTAATATACTTTAAATTTTGTATTTTTAAACTAACAATATATAAATTTTAGCTATCACGAAGTCTACTTAATATGCTGGGGAGACTATTTTAACGTCTTATTATTTATTAAACTGCTGTTAGCTGTATTATATTAACAAAGTATCCTATTTGTAAGGTTAATCTTTCATCTGATTCCAGTCTAAATTTTTTTTTAATCTAAGAATTATATTGATACTAGTTGGGTCACTTATTTCCTCAAACCAAAATTCCACAAAGTAAACCAGTATTATAAAAGTGGATAGATAATTTGCAATTTGAGTGTTCGGTATCATACTCTGTGCACATAATCTGTCGGTTTACAAATTCAATTACCTGTTGTATCACACTAAAAATGTTTAGTACAAAGCAAACTTTACAACTGAATATCATGCGAGGCCTTCTATTGATTATACATAAAACCATCATGATAGTATAATTTTACGACTACTATAAGCTTTATGGTAGACAAGTGGAACAGCAGTAACGTTTTCCAGCCTGATATACACATAAAACTTGATATTATCGTATGCTATAATACAATTTATGGCCTTGTATTGTTGTCATAGGCAGATCCGTGTATTATGATTTGTGTGTAACTCTTTATGATTGTCATTATTTGACCTCTACATTATGGAAGATGTCTTGGAACTTCCTGTATCAGTATAGCAATTTCAAGCAAAGTTTAAGTTGTGGCCAAATAATGCTAAATTTAGTTGTTTTTTTTTTATGTAATTAGTAAAAATGTTAATAGTTTTATAAGTTAGGTTTTGAAATGCCTTGTTTTAAATTGTGACTAAATCAAAATCGATTCAAAAAATCTTAAACAAGAAGTTTATGAAAGAATTGTCAAATTATATAACGAATGGTGTATTTAAACACCAATTGTAAAATTAAATATTTTATACGTGAAAATAGAATTTTCACGTACATAAAAAAATAATAATAGGGAAAAAAGATTTGATTTGGGAGATCAATTAGTTTGTAGAATTTTTTTTTTAATTTTCGTATAAATTTACTTCAAAGCACGTATATATTTCGTATTTTCAATGGTTTAATACATATTATTGTAAATATTTTTACGATTGTATGGTATATATTTTCAAATAGTCTAGTACAGTTAAAACGCCGTATACTTTCTTGATGTATGTGATTATATAATACCATTCGAGCCAACACTGACAATTAATTATTATTGTCTTGATCAAAACTGTTGTGGAGATATTTTCTATTAAGAGTGTCTAAACAGTTTTTTTTATGACTGCTGTGTTCCACAGTTGGAGGGTTACTTTCTTCTAAATGGATATTTTTCAAGATATAAAAGAGATGAAAACGATATAAAATCGTCTCTGATGTCAAAACTACGTAAAGAGTTTAATTTGAGCGCCTTCGCCGCCAACCTCTTTGGATCTCTTCAGATGAACATGAATCGAGATTCCAGGAGTCAAGTATGTGACAACGTCAGATTGCAGATGCTGTACAAGAGGAAGGTGAGCTGGAGCTAAACTCAACAATCACAAGTTATAAAAATTGCAAATGAATTATTGACGGATTGAAATGAAACTATTTGAGTATCATATTTTTCGAGCGACCACGCGAATGTTATTTTATGAGCAGATAAAAATCAATAACATATGTGCCTGAAATAAAAGCACACACTTACTTATACAGTAGTGGCTAGATCGCCACGTTTGTGTGGACAGTATCACTTTGTGCTTTATATATATATATATATATATATACTAACAAAAACATAGCTATAAATATAATATAAACATAGCTCAGATGGTCTTAAAAACAATAGAGGATTATTTCCTAAGAAAGAAATAAAATGCCAATCTCACTAGGTTTAGTGGATTTCAAAATTGGAGAGCAGCAAAATTATAAAAAATACAAAAAAAGGGTTTTTTTAAATGCAATTTTTATTTTTATTTCTTCCAAATCAACTGCCAGACAAATAAATAATATATATATTTACATCATATAACTAGATCAATTGAATGAAAGTCGTCATTTTAAGGATTTGTATTTGTTTATCTGGCACTAAAGCTTAGAAAAATATGACTTGAAGAAAATCATCATTTATATTTTTTTATCCTTTGATACCCTTCCATTAGGACCTCCAACTAAAACTAGCTCGGGTGATGATCAATTTCCTTCATAGTTCTATTACAAGAAACCAGATTTTGTGCCTATACAGTGCAAATTGACTAACTTGTCCTTGGTTATTATCTCTGGTACTGATTGAAACCGACGTCCAAAGCATACTGAACTTTGATATCGTTCTCTTTATGATTTTAATATACTTAATCTGTGTAAGAAGCGGTTAATGGAATTATAAAACCGCAACTAATTTACTCAAATTATTTGATTAGAATTATGGCTATTCGAAATAAAGTCAAATGCAAAGTAACTTCATTACTATTTTCCAAGCTTTCAGTTTAACTCACCCGTTATTTAAAGCATTCCAATGAAGGCTGTTAATTCGATTCCGTGTCCACGAATTGAAAATGCCCGACCCACCTCTGATTGAGGACATTCAATTAATCGTCTCACTCTCACCAAATACGAGTAGATGCATCTCCTATGGTCATTGGTCACACTCATGCAAGGTATCTGACTTGCTTATTTTAATTTTCTTTTCTTAAGTAATCTAAATGTAATGAGTATTAAAATTAATTGAAATTTGAGTCCATTATATAGTAAAATGTCACATAAACTTTATTTTAGATTAGAGAATATTTTAATACAGAAATATGCCAGCATATTATAGTTACAACGCTTATTAAAAGGAATTAATAAACGATGTAGAAGTGCGCTAAACCACGTGTCGAAACAGGCTGAGTGTAATTGATAACAAAATGTTTAATTCATAGCTCATTTCGTTGTTGAGAAATTCTGCATGCAGATAGACAAGGTACACTCATACAAAAAATAAGTTTCCACAATAATTAATTATAATCAAGAAACATTATTGTATTAAAGAATTTTAAAGCAATACTTACAGTATACAAATGAAGTCTTTCTCAACATATCTTACCATATGATTTATTCAGATTTGTCTTCATTAAATTGGGTTTCATCTAAATGTTTAAATAATAAAAGTCATCAATTAAGTCATTATAAAATTATGTATGTGTTAGGATAGTTAGGCTACATGTAAAAACATGTTACATATTAGAATCACTTACACGTATGTTGTTTTAGTTTGATTACAAATTTATTTATTCATTTATTTTCTCATCATTTGCATGATCACTGTCCGCTTTCATAACATGCATTTCATCATGCAAGGACGATTTGAACCACTCGACTGATGAAAGGATATAATTGCATCTTAACCAACCGTATATAAATCATAACTAATTGCGTTAAATATTTACAAATATTCCTATACAACTAGTAAGCTTTACGATGCTTTTTCCTCCCCAGCCAATACATCAATAAATAAATTTACCAGTGCCGTGCATTTGCTGTATCATTATGAAACCATACCATACCTTGGCATACTTTGTCTATCGTTAAAAAATTAATAATTCGGTGCAATAGTAGATTTTGTACAATTTTTGAAAGTCCTGGGGAAATTGAGCTGGGTCCCAACTGCTGGACACTTTGAAGAGAATTTACTTTTGATAAAGGATGAACTTAATTTATGTTTCAGGTTTTCGGAAATTCCCAAGTTTCTAATAAATTATTCAAAAGATGTGTAAAAGCTTTTAGCGCATACGCACTTCCAGCTTTGAGCATCTCGATGAAAGGACCGCCATTGCCAACTGCTCTGCCTTTAATTTCACTCATTGTTGTTTTGTGATTTTCTTCTGTTAAAGGGGAACAAACTAAATACCATTCACTCACATTTCTTCCATCCCTGATTTATCAAGTGTCTACTTTCTTTACAATCTTCCCCAATTTGATAAAGAACTTGTTTGTAAGATCAATATTTAGATATTTTTAAATGTTTCTCGTTCATTAAACGCCATATATTTTAAACATTATATAGCTTTTTTAATCATCATAGGTACTAAGCTTCTCGGTTGAATAATTTTCTTTGTTCCTATTTTAAAGAGTTTAATTCGTTCCTAATTTGGTACAAGAAGGTTCCAAGTAAAAACTTACATAGCTATATTTTTACTCCATTTTTGTTATATAAACACAAACAAGTTACAGAGAAACTACATATTATTTAAAACTAACCTATTTAGACTCAAAACATTTGCTCTGGTGAAGGAATGATCGAAAGTTTCAACAACAATATAAAGTGATTTTCAATAAAATGTAAAAGAAACACTCATTTATTATTAAAAGCGTAACCTAATGAAACAAAAAGTGACCTTACTTTGAAAGTATTATATAATTATTGCTTTTTAATGGTATAGTATAAATTGCTTTGAACAAATATATTAAATTTATTCAATGGAACAACAAATCGAATAAGAGTACAGTCTAAGTACCATTGTTTAATTTATTACAAACACAATTTAAAATACATATTGATAAATGAATATTTTTTTTATTTTTTATAAAGAGCTTTAACTATATAAAAAGTAAACTAAGAATTTTCAAATTTATTTTTCAAAGTATTTAACATTATGTTTAACAATTTTTTATTAAATGATTAAATTAATAAATTATTTAGTTTAAAAAATACTTATTATTTTTACTTATTATACAATAATTTATGTGTTATACAATAATTTAACCATGAAAAATAAATTATGTGAAGTTAAATTGACTGCTATAGTTTTCACAGGATGTATTCATATATTTTTAATTACAGTTTATTGGAATCACATTCCACACATACCGCACTAATTCCCTCAGTAAAATTGAGCTTCGATATGTGATCATCACTTATTAGAGAAAATAATGAGGTTAAACCACCAATAATTCGATAATAATTTAGTAGTATGGCTACTGTAATCAATTTGAAGACCACTTTTATTGTACCTCTAGATTGATGTTGAATCATTGATGTTCATTTAATTAAAGTTATTTTAAGATGCATGAAATAACTGAAAAGATAATTATGAAGGTAACAGGTGTTCTCTCTCTTTATAAGACTCATCTCATCACGAAGTGGTCAAAGTCGTATCAGACTTTCGACACAGAAAGTATTTCATACTATTATACCTAGTTCAGACTTTTCATGCTACGCCAGGTAAACGTATCTATAAACCAGAATCAATTTAATAAACATTTTTAAATAACGATCTTTTACCATTTTAACTGTATAATGAGTAACAAAAATTACATTTATATTTCCTATAGGAGGCAGAACATTATCACTAAACAAGGAAAGTACAACATATTGCAATAAAAAATGCGGATAATAGGTTATTGTACACATAACGCTGCTATGGTGGGAAATTTGATTCAATATGAATGTTGAGTTCCATATAACGTGCCCAGTTGAGCACCTGATGATACAGTGGGAATACCTATTTATATAGATTACAATAAATATTTTTATATTTAATAGTCCAGCCGTCTGTGATCCGATCTCCTTTTATGCCTTATTATGCCCGTCCTCATGGGCCACTGGCCTGTGCGAGGATCTTATCAAACAGAATAAGGGGGAGAGTCGATACAAGATCGATGGTACTGATAAAAAGTGCAAGGGTCACAGACAGGATTCTAACCTGCGCTATCACTAACTCAGACTCAAAATCCAACGTCTTAGACCGCTTGGCCATCGGCACTCCCAATGATATCAAAACTATATAAATAATTCGTTTTAAGCTTTTATTTGTCATCTATATGTTTTGAATCTCTTCAGATGATCATGACTCCAGACTCCAGGATTCAAGTCTGTGACGGCATCAGATTGCCGACGCTGCTCTAAGAAAAAGGTGAATTGGAGCTGAACTCAACATCCACAGGCTACTCTAGCCTCAAATCATTCAAAAGATCTGATACGTAAGGATTACACGCAACAATCCTCAGTTATTAATTTCCATTTTACAGAATGCAGTTTTTAAAATAGTTTTTAATATGGTGATATTTCTTTTGTGGATATGCATAAAACTCTACTGTAGACGAGGTTTGCCCAGGCTACTTCACCGTGCTTTGGGATCGTCATCGTAGAGCACTCAATTGTGCACCTGATGAGATAATGAGAATATCTCTTCGCCTAAATGGCACAAACTTTTATAGTCTGTGGGTCACTCATGTCGAAACGATGGGGGGAGGGTTTCGTTTTAAACTTCTTCGTTCTTCGTCACTATGTCTGGATCCCTTCAGACAAACATGACTTCAGAATTCAGGAGTCAAGTCTGCAACAGCATCAGATCTCAGATGCCGCACTTAAGATGAAGGTGAACTGGAGCTAAACCCATCATTCGGTACAGTATTTTGATACAAAAACATATGTGAAATGGAATGAAAATTAAATGAAATATGCCTTTATTTAAGAAGCGGAGTTAGGGCTATTTAGTCCTCTCTACCACTCAACCTCTCATAATATACAGATATATGGACATTGAATGATCTTAACTAATAATAAATTTTAAATTAAAATAAATGCTTAAAAATTACCAAAAATTATACATACTATGTAATAATTAAATATAAAATTTATCACCTTAATATGTAGAAAAAATTTAAACAAAGTTAAATTAATACTTAAATTAACAGATTACTTTTTAAAGAATTTCTCGTTATTACTAAATTCATTCTCTCAAACACACAGCCTGACCACAAGCACGCCACGAGCACCGCCACCCGTCACCCCTATAGGCCAGCAACAAGTTCTATGTGACTATATCCTTTAGGTGGCATGTTTCTTTCTGTGATAGTTGAGAACATTTTCATTGTAACCTAAATGTCTGTTGCTTATGACCCACTAAATGTCTACAGGTATACGTTATCTCAGCACGCCGCCCACAATCTCTGTCGCGATATGACCTCAAACTACGTCACGTGACCTGTCTGTGCTTCAGATTTACGTAACACGACTTTGTACTGTTCATTATAGTGATCTTTATTCACAGTCATATTTTGTATCGAGCTACATATTGTAAGATTTTAAAAATGTGTAAAAGTTAAAAGTTCGAGTGTGATATATTATATGGCACAAGAGTATACGTTCATTTCGGAAACTAGAACTAACTGAAGGGCATTTTCAGATGCAACTTATAATAACCTTTTTCAACTTTGTAGGCAAGTAGGATATTTAGGTATCTGCACAACATGCTCGGACAACCCCACAAATCCCGACCCAAGCTAATGCAACGTAAGGTCATGATACAACACTAATTATATAAATAAACTATGAATATTAACGCTTCTTAGTCAACATATTCAGAAGAAAACATACGTACTTTTTTGCAATCATATATTTGATACTAAATTGTCTAAAATTTGTCCCCTTTTTATGTCATATTTGAGTTAACATATTTGGAGACGTTAAAAATAACAAATGAATTATTACTGTATGTTTAATCAGAGCCACTGTTAGAGCTTTTTGGACTGAATTACTTGAACAGGGAGTGTACTAGAGATTTATCAACTGTAAGTACAATAAAACTAAGCCTACTAAATAGGTTGTCCCGCGACTCTCTGGACTATGGTATATCACATTAATGCTCAGGTCAAGAAAAGCACATATCACCATACTGACATGGTTTTCCGGTGCTTTTCCATCTGTGTGACTGTAAAATAAAGTTTAATATCTTAAAAAAAATTACAATATACCAAATATGAGTCAAATATTTATTTATGGTCATAATGCCATTAACTACATAATATATATTTTGATATATTAAATACTTTTATAATAGCAGCCTTTAAAATGTTAAACTTTTAATATCGCAAAAACAAACAGTTTCACTAATGAATTACAAGAATATAATAGGGAAATTTAATGAAAAATTGAATAACCCCAAAATTATTTAAATGTAACTATAAATAACTGATTTAGAACAGATTTACTGTGACAATGCACCGTCCACATTGAGGTTCTCAGCGGATATGCAACAGTACAAAAACAGAATAAACAGCAGCTCCAGACTATCCGATGCCTAATCGGGATGTCATGGACTGTCAAACCCAGGATTACAGTAGAGCTCTAATAATTCGCCATTTCCTGCTACTACCATTTCATCCCATTGTTTTCTCTAGCTAATTATATACAGCTGGCTTTATTACAGCAATTCATCATCCTCTATCCTCATAACACAATAACTATACTTCTAAAAATTCTACAAAGCTGATTCATATAAAAAACTAATGATATAAAGTTACTACATGATTTTTGTTGGAATTAAACTTTAATGCCTAATAAAAAACATATCAACGTTCCCGTTTTTCGTACAAAATAATTGTAAATTTGAATCTCAATATTAACAATTATTTTACACGAAAAACGGCTGATATGTTTTATTTAGCATTAAAGTTTTAATTCCAACATGAATCATATAGGAACTTTATATAATTAATTTTAGATGAATCAGCTTTGTCGAATTTTTAGAAGTATAGTTATTGTGTTATGAGAATAGAGGATGATGATATAATATATATATATATATATATATATATATATATAATTTTTCAATAAACATTGAATCACAAAAGGTACTCCGCCGGGACTCGAACCCGGATCTCTCACTTGCCGGGTGAATGTGCTACCATTACATGTATATATATATACATATATAGTATACATATATATAAATCTTCAATAAGAATTCTTCAAATGTATTAAACAGTTTCTATATTTCGGCTTAAGCCGTCTTCAGGAAATTACAAAAATATAAATAGGGCTGTGAGTACAGAATAAACATAAAACATCAACACAAAAAATGAAAATTAAGAATGAATTATGTACAATGGTAAATATATGATTTAATTTTATAAATTCACTTTGTTGAGTAATTCACCTTAAATTTAATCCACTTGGAAATTTTGATTTAGTGACGAGTTGATGGGCTTGTTCCATGGTTTTAAGACTGTGTGTACTTAACTTAAATTTTCTGATATTTTCCTAATTGGTTTCACTGAATATGTTTCTTCAAAATTTACATTATGTATTAAGCCATGTGCCACTACAGGTTGCTCTGTCTTTTTATGTTTATATACATGTGCCCTGTCATCCTTGTTCTAAGAGAATTTATCGTTGAGCCAATATAATCTTTAGGGCATAACTTGCACCGAATTTGTTTAAACAATATTTTTTGATTCGCATGTTAAGTCTTCAAATATACTGTATGATTTTTGTGCAGAACTACTTGTAAATGTTTTTTGAAGTAGAGCACATGTTGCAAACTAAACACCTGGGTTTATTGCAAGGATGTGACCCAACTGTCATGTTTTCTTGGTCTTTGTGCTTAGGTAATTTTGGATGGACTAAAATATCTTTCAAAACTGGTGGTTTTCTAAATCTTATTTTTGGAATGTATTTGAAAATGTTTTTTAGTTGAAGCAGAGCTGTGCAATAAACTGTATGCTACTCGAAGCATATTTTTAATTTTATAAAGTCCTGGGTGGTATTTTGTTAAAAACTTAGGATCATTATTGTCAAATTTAGATTTATTTGTTCAAA
>NW_025778263.1:0-25483 GCF_021130785.1 Homalodisca vitripennis
AAGTTTGCATTAACTCTAACAAGCCATGTCTGACTGGCTATTCTGCCAATTTCAGCCTCAATATTGTTCCTTAGGTCTTCCAAGGTGTTGGGACCGGTTGATATACACCTTCGACTTCAGGTAACCCCAAAGGAAAAAAAATCGCATGGGGCTAAAGTATCGGTGAAGCGTGCCGGCCAGTTCACATCACCGCACAAAGAGATAAGCCGTTCAGGAAACACTTTGCCTCAAACAATTCATGGTAACCCTCACAGTGTGGTTGACAGCTGGCACCATCCTGTTGGAACCATGTATTCCTTTAATTGCATTGCTTACAAGAGCCGGCTGAAAAAATCTTGTATCATAGGTCAAGTACCGTGTCGGAGCCTTCCAGAGATTCACAGTTTATGGCACGGGCGGTTTGTCCCTGGAGCAAAAGACAGAGGAAAAGACAAAGCAGAAAGCATAACAAAAGTAAGGGCCAATGATGCCTACTAGTGATATGGGATGCACCATTAGTGACGCGCGAGTCCGAATGTAGAGGTCTCCTGGTGGACTGGACTTCTCTGGGGTTTGTTTCACTCCAGTACCACATGTTTTTGCTTGTTGACACACCCACTTGAGGTGCAAAGATGTCGAAAGTCATGAAAAGAACACAATTATGCGTCCACTGCCCGGTATAGTTTGCTAAAGCATGTCTTCACAAAGGAGTACGCCGGTTGTCAAAATAGTCCTGTGCTTGACAATTGATGGACCCACGCACGATTTTTATACAGGTAAAATCTCAGTGTCATCATGAAGAATCCGGTGGAGAAGAAACGTCTTGCAAAATGCCCTAAGAGCAAGTGATTGCTTCACGAGCAGAGCGTTTTGGAGATTGCAGTACTGCTGCTTCTCTAACTCTATCGATGTTTTCTGGTGTTTGGTAATCCTTTCTCTGAGGGTCCCCTTCGCTACACAATGAAACACATTGCGCTGCTGTTCTGAATGCAGGCTTAACCTCAATTTACAATTGAATTGCCGTACCAGGAAACCACGTCCGCGTGGGGGAACCAGCGAATCGTAAACGAAAGAAAGCCACGCTGCACTGCTATGATCTAATGGGCATTTGAAAAAATACCGACTTCAACACAATAACAACCTCCTTCCTCTCGTGTCCCACTGCATGATGGGCAAACTGCGAGACGCGGAGGAATATAAATCTCGCCCGTTAGGCCACTACAAGGCCACGCCCACTCTCCCCTCTCTTCGAACCAAAAGAGTGCCGCCACAGCCTGCCAGTGCAAAAAAAGCAAATTACCGCGCTCCACCCTGTATTTGTTTTAATTTACCTTATGTGAAATTTTGTTTGCTGTGTTATTATTTTAATATACCTTTTTGAAAAACGGCCAAAGTCCGAAATATTATGAAATTATTTTGACCAAATGGGAGTCTCAATAACTTATTCTATATTACTATATAATGATATATATAATAAAGTGAGGGCTCTGTGGTGTAATGGCTAGCACAATTCACGGCCGGGAAGCGAGAGATCCCGGCGGAAGCAAGTACTTTTTGCGATTCAATGTTTTATTAAAATAAATTAAAATATATATAAATATAATATATAATACCGTTATATAATAAATACATGTATATTATATATATATATTTATATATATTATAATGTAGATATGAATAATGGCGGTTCTAGACCACTTTTGGAGTAAACAGAAAAACCAACGGAAAATACTAGTTTAACAGACAATTAAACGAAATCTGTTAAAATCAAACCAGTAAGGGGTTCCTAGACCCACTTTTGGGTACAGTCAGAAAATCAATGTAAAACATACTTGTCCATTGTGAACCCATAAACAAATCTAAGAAATCTAACAGGAAACCACGAATGGAAAATAACCGAATCTATTAGCTGTTTTACTGGTTCCATTGTAGGCTTCCTACATCTTATAAGCTGTTTTAATGAAAAAATCCAGAAATCTTCGAAATCTTTATTCCACGAAGTTAATTGTAACAGGACAGTTTTTATCTTTAATAGTCTTGCTTTCCAGTAACAACCAAGTGTAATTTTTCATTTTTATTCAATTCATTTAATACTTTTTTTTCATCCAAAACAGTCAAAAAATCTGTTCGGTAAGTGTACTTTACAATCTTCCAACTCGGCAATTATTGTAAACCCGAATTTATCTTTATCATTTTCTCCAAATTCACAATTTTGTGTTTCTTATTTTACTTTCTAATTCTAATTAATTTCCTTGTATTCTTTGAACTTTAAATCACCAACCTCATTTAATTCCTTTAGTAGACTCCATTCTTACATAAGAAAAAAATTATTGAAAAAATAGTATAAAGAATTTAAATTACCCCCTACCAAAACCAATATTAGTACTATGTTTGTCCTATAACTTTACTATTTATTTCAATAATTTTAAGTCTTAGTTTTTTAGCAGATTTTGTCTGATAATAAATAGAAGAATCTATCACTGTTTCACCAGAAATTGTGCTGGATTTCTGTCAAATTCAAGTAAAAATACATTAATTTTTTTAAAAATTCTAAAAAATATTTGAAAAAATAGTATTATAGAATTTAAATTACCTCCTACAAAACCTTAGCTTAAGATAAATTTTCCCTAGTTTAAATGGAGGTGTGAAAAAGTAACATGTCCGTTTTGCAAAAAGAAATTTTAAGAAGAAAACGTTCGATCGACATTTACAACTCAAAGATTCCACTTAAAAGAAGAACAAAGACACTTTACTACAAGGATTTGAATCATTTAAGACTCAATGGGCCAAAGAACATATCAAATTGACGAACATGAAAAGATGTTCAATATTGAACAATGTAACGAGAATTAAAGAGAAATTTCAAAAGTTGAAAAGAAAAATCTCAATCTATTTAATGCATGAAAACAATTTAATTCCAATCGCCTGAAAAAATTGGCTATCAGAAACTAATGATAAAAAACAAAGTCTGAAAATGAATCGAAGAAATTGACAAAACGCTTTAATGAGAAACCAGAAAATATCATGTCGTATGTCGAAGTTTTATCCTCTATCCATGGTCTTTTCAAGCAATACATTTTTAACGAATTTAAATTGAATAACTTTCATGTCAATTTACAAATAATCCTTTCTATTTTGCGCCCGGAAATTAAAAGTTTAATTCGAAAAAATTTCAAGAAACTGTGAAAAATCAGTAAAGGATTATATCTCTCTTTTGGAATGCCGAATCACGAGAAGAACTTTAGTGAAGCGGTGGAAACACAAACTTGTTCCAATGTAGCTTTACTATAAAAGCAGAACAACAGGACCATGAAATCTTGTGACATAAACGAACTTTATTTCTAAACAATTTAATAAAATTAACCACATCGAGAACAGACACCAATCATCCCAAATCGACGGTTCTGGCATGGGACATTAAAACGTTGTGTAAACAACTGTATTTTTGAGCCTTAATAAATCATGAATTTATGAACCGCAGGATCATATATGCGATTTAACCAAAAGAAAATCAAAGATAAGAAAGCTTGTTATAAATAATCAAAAATAAAGATGATTATTGCTTTATTTATTATTCTATCCGATGTTTGGCTATTGAAAAAACCAGAAACTCATGTAGGGACAGAGGCAAAAACAATATGAAAAATTTGTAAATGACGAGATATTTTCATGGTTTCGAGTACTCCAAATGGTCCTTAAAAGATATACAATTATTTGAAAAACGAAGGTCCACAATTCCAAGTACAAATATCCAAAAATCGTCTATAAATATCTACAGTTATGATGAGAAAAAACTCAATATTGTTCCATTACAAATCTTCTGAAAAATACGACGCTTGCAGTTAAACATTGACTTATTGTTTATGTTAAACAAGAAGCTACAAAATCTCATTATTGTTTTGAATAACAGAATTTTAAAATAAGCTCGTTTTCTCTCAGTTATCTAAGCATGAAACACAAAAAATTTCTATGCAGAAGATGTTTAAAGCCCATTTCTACAAATCTGGAGATTTAAACAGACCATTTAGAAATTTGTAAAAATCACGAAGTTTGTAAAGCCCAATTATGCCGTTATCACTAGGTCAAACACACTAGAAAATTTAACTAATTAATCAAACAAAAAGAAGTTTAGCCATCCAGTACGTAATTTATATGGACTTTTGAAAGCATATTAGAGAAGAAGTCCCCAACATGCGAAAAACAATACCGCCAAAAATCGAATCCACAACCAAGATTCAGAAGGCACATCTCCATATGGTTTTTACTCTATACTTAAGTGTCTTAATGTGACCAATCGTATGATACAGAGCCGATATGTTTATCGAGCCCAAAAATGAAGAAGATTTGCCAAATGTTCCTGCAAAATTGTTTGAAGAACTTAATAAATTATCGAAATACATAGCTAAAAAGTATAATTCTAAGAATAAAATACCTATGAAATTGACCGAAGAAGAAGAAATTGCATATCAAAATTCAAATCTTTGCCATATTTGTGAATGTGAGGGTTTTGATAATCAAACAAGAAAAAAAGTACGAGATCATTGTCATTTAACAGGTAAATTTAGAGGTTCAGCTCATTTATCTTGTAACTTGAATCTCAAATTTCCTCAGAATATTCCAGTTTTTCTGCCACAATATGTCCATGTTACGACACTCATTTGTACATAAAAGAATTGGCTAAACAATATGGAAATGTTGATTTGATCGCAAACACCGATGAAAAATATATAAATTATTCAGTAAATTCAGGGATATGGGTATGAGTTTGAAGATGATAAACCAAGAAAGTTCATCAAGTTTTCTTTCGTAGACACGTTCAGAGATTTATGGCATCGTCTATAGAAAAGTTAGCTAAAAATCTAAAGAGAGAAGACTTCAAACATACAAATCATTTTATACAAGATGGTCTGAACGCAATTCTAGATAGACAACCAAATGACGAAGAAGAAATCTTTAAAATTCTATCTGGAAAAGGCATATTTCATTACGAATTTATCGATAGTATTGAAAAACTTGATTACACAGAAGAATTGAGAATTCAAGATTTCTATTCACTTTTGACAGATGAGAGCATATCTGAGAAAGATTTTCAACACTACTTAAATGTATGGAACAAATTAAAAGTAAAAAATCTAGGAAATTACTCCGATCTCTATAACATTCAAGATGTTCTATTGCTCGCTGATATCTTTGAAAATTTTAGGAATATTTGTTTGAATTGCTATAAAACTTGATCCAGCACACTATCTAACAGCTCCCAGTCTTGCATGGGATGCTATGTTAAAATTAACGAATATAGAATTACAATTAATTAGTGATTATAATATGTATTTGATGATCGAAAAAGGTATTCGCGGAGGCATTTCTCAATGTATTAAACGATATGTGAAAGCAAATAACAAATATTTAAAAGATTTTGATAAGACAAAGCCTGAAAACTATTTGTTGTACGTCGATGCTAATAACCTTTATGGTATGGCCTAATGCAAAATTTACCATATAACGAAATCAAGTGGATGGATCCTAAAAACGTATACAACAGCAGATTGGCAAGAAACAATTTTGGAACTCACTGGCGACCGAAGAATTATGGCTATATTCTCGAAGTCGATCTAGAATATCCGAAGAATTTGCATGAACATCACAAAGATTTGCCTCTTGCTCCAGAACATTATAACAACAAACTTTGCACAACTCTACTGGATAAAACTGAATATGTTGTTCATTCGAGAAATTTTAAATTCTATCTGGAACAAGGAATGGTGTTAAAACATGTGAATAGAGTTATTGCATTCGATCAGAAGCCTTTTATGAAAGATTTACATTGATTTTAATACTAGTATGAGAACCAAAGCTACAAGCGACTTTGAGAAAGATTTTTACAAGCTGATGAACAACTCTGTTTTTGGAAAATCTATGGAAAATGTGAGAAACAGATGTGATATTAGACTAGGAAATGAAGAATTTTCAATGAAACAAGCTAAGAAAACAAATTTCAAATGCTTTAACATCTTTGTACGACAAACTGTATAGCGAGTCACATGTACAAGCAGAAAGTTAAATTTAACAAGCCGATCTACATAGGTTTTTCAGTTCTTGACCTTTCAAAATTGTTAATGTACGAGTTTTATTACAACAAATTAAAGAAGTTTGAATCCAGATTTGAATCTGTGTTACATGGACACAGACAGTTATTTCTTAGAATTGAAACGAGATCCCTTTAAAATTATTAAAGAAAATATAGATGATTTCGATACGAGCGACTATCCAAAAGATCATGAATGTTTCACTACTAAAAATAAGAAGGTAATAGGGAAATTCAAAGACGAACTAAATGGGGAAATCTTAGAAGAATTTTGTGGTTTAAGATCAAAGATGTACTCGTACAAATATCTAGACAAAAATCCAGTTAGGTGTAAAGGAATTAAGAGAAGCGTTGTAAATAAAACAATAAATATCGAAAAACTTGAAGAGATGTTTGTTCGAAGATAAAGAAGAATTTAGGGAGATGACAGTAATCAAAAGCTATAAACATGAATTGTATACCATCACCATAAACAAACTGGCACTAAACGCTAAAGATGATAAGAGAAATGTCCTAGAAAATAAGATCGATACAGTACCGTATGGCTATAAAAATGAAGCAAAATCTGATATATTAGACGAATTAAATAAACTTGGAAACTTTGAAAATTGAGAAATAACCGGAAGTGTTTACGAATATGAATTGAGAAAGTCAAAGCTAATAATTTTTTCTATATAAATGGAGTCTCAAAAGAAATGTACAAAGTGTCAAGAAGAGAATAGAAAAGACTGTTATTGTAAGGAATTATATGATAAAATGGACAAATTAACTTTAGAAGAGAAAAAGTGTTACTTTTGTAAAGAAATTAAAAATATTTCTGAATTTAATAACTGGCAGTATAGTAAAGATAGAAAAGATGCTTTTTGCAAAGATTGTGCTAAAAAAATTTTCAGCGAAAGTTATAAAAAACGAAATGCCTTGTGAATATGAAAAAAAGATTTTACAATGGTTACCTAGTTATGCTAAACATTTACAAAACAAAATATCATAATTCAAGAGTTTTTAGTAAAATTGAGTAACATTTTCATCGTGTAATTTAGATATTCTATAAATCAGTCGAGATTCTGCCATATTTGTAGTAAAATGATTTCCGTTGTATAAAATATTCAAAGATTCTTTCATTTGGTTATACAGATTGATAGAATTTGGATCTCCTTGTCTTAATAAAATTTCCATTTCTGGGTAATCAATTTCAAGTTCTTTCAATCTTTTCGGTATTTCTCGTTTCTGAGCTCTGATAACGTAATAAGGCCATTCCCACATGTGATTCTTCTTAATTAACACAAAAACATGGTGTTTTTTCTTAGCAAAATCTTTACAAACAAGGTCTGGTTTCATTAAGTCAATTTTTACACTTTGTTTTGCGATTATTTTCCGTTTTTATTTCATCTTTAATTTGCAAGTGTTTAACTTCGTCCTCTAAATATTTAATCTTGTTTTCAAGTTTGTACACACCAAATTTACGAATGCTTGGTAAAACATCTCTCGTAACCCATTGTTGAAAGCTTTTTGCTTCTATTTTATGAGATCTTAAAATTAACGAATAAAGTCCTGATTCATTAATGAAAATAGTATCTTTGTGAATATTTGCGAGGTGGCCCTCGAGGGCTACCTTATCTTTTAGATAAAAGTATTGAGATTTGTCACCTTCAATCGACATTATTTCTAATCGCTTTTTTCTGTATTGTTATATTCCAATATTTCTGCAACATCTTTAGCCTTAAACCAAAATTCATTATTTTCGTCAACAATTGTTAAAATTTCTTTATTATTGAATTTTAGTTGATTATTTCTTAGATCTATGACTGACTCCATTTAGATAGAAAAAAATTTAACAAGCTATTATTTGAGTGTAAAGGTCGAAAATAGTGTCTGGATGTAATTTTTGTAAGTGTCGCGATTCGATACCCTTGAAAATGTATATCTTCTAGTCTTTTCTTGAAAGTTTAAAGGTAAGAACGATTCGTTCCCCCTAGAAAGTACGTGTTTAGAATTTTAAATGTTGTCTTAATCCACTACCATACTTAGAACTTCTAAATCTGTATTTATAGAGTCTTCCTCCAGAAATATTTTGTAAATCGTTAGAATCTACATCAATTGTGCTGTTAACAACTTTTTTAATAATCTCTAATATTTTATCTTCGTCTTCTGTATCTAATGTAAAAGAATCTGATTCTGTATTGTTTAAAATATTTACAAAGCTTTTACTATTTTTAAACATGTATTTCTACGAGTTCTGGCTTATATTTTTCATCTAGAAGATTGTATAAACTTGCTCTTAAATTCTTAAAATCTGTCTCGACATTTTGTATTAATTCTAAAATTTTATTATTTCTTTCTTCTTCGATTTTATCTTTTTCGCTTTGTAATAATGTTAGTGCTCTATCCATTTATTAAGAAAAAAATTTGGAACGTGGAACGTGAACGTGAACGTGAACGTTAGAACGTGGAACGTGAACGTGAACGTAGAACGTGGAACGTTGAACGTAGAACGTATAACGTGAACGTGAACGTGAACTTTAGAACGTGGAACGTGAACGTGAACGTGGAACGTGAACGTGAACGTGGAACGTAGAACGTGGAACGTGAACGTGGAACGTGAAACGTGGAACGTAACAAGAACGTAACATGAACGTAAATTTTGTGTTTTACGTTTAATTTAACGTGATTTTACATGTAAATTCGTGTTTTTAAACTTAAAAACACGAATTTACATGTAAAATCACGTTAAATTAAACGTAAAACACAAAATTTACGTTCATGTTACGTTCTTGTTACGTTCCACGTTCACGTTCCTCGTTCTACGTTCCACGTTCACGTTCACGTTCCACGTTCTACGTTCCACGTTCACGTTCACGTTCCACGTTCACGTTCACGTTCACGTTCCACGTTCACGTTCACGTTCCACGTTCACGTTCACGTTCCACGTTCCACGTTCTACGTTCACGTTCCACGTTCTACGTTCACGTTCACGTTCACGTTATACGTTCTACGTTCACGTTCCACGTTCTACGTTCACGTTCACGTTCACGTTCCACGTTCTACGTTCACGTTCACGTTCACGTTCCACGTTCCAAATTTTTTTCTTAATAAAATGGATAGAGCACTAACATTATTACAAAGCGAAAAAGATAAAATCGAAAGAAGAAAGAAATAATAAAATTTTAGAAATTAATACAAAATGTCGAGACAGATTTTAAGAATTTAAGAGCAAGTTTATACAATCTTCTAGATGAAAAATATAAGCCAGAACTCGTAGAAATACAGTTTAAAAATAGTAAAAGCTTTGTAAATATTTTAAACAATACAGAATCAGATTCTTTTATATTAGATACAGAAGACGAAGATAAAATATTAGAGATTATTAAAAAAGTTGTTAACAGCACAATTGATGTAGATTCTAACGATTTACAAAATATTTCTGGAGGAAGACTCTATAAATACAGATTTAGAAGTTCTAAGTATGGTAGTGGATTAAGACAACATTTAAAATTCTAAACACGTCTTTCTAGGGGGAACGAATCGTTCTTACCTTTAAACTTTCAAGAAAAGACTAGAAGATATACATTTTCAAGGGTATCGAATCGCGACACTTACAAAAATTACATCCAGACACTATTTTCGACCTTTACACTCAAATAATAGCTTGTTAAATTTTTTTCTATCTAAATGGAGTCAGTCATAGATCTAAGAAATAATCAACTAAAAATTCAATAATAAAGAAATTTTAACAATTGTTGACGAAAATAATGAATTTTGGTTTAAGGCTAAAGATGTTGCAGAAATATTGGAATATAACAATACAGAAAAAGCGATTAGAAATAATGTCGATGAAGGTGACAAATCTCAATACTTTTATCTAAAAGATAAGGTAGCCCTCGAGGGCCACCTCGCAAATATTCACAAAGATACTATTTTCATTAATGAATCAGGACCTTTTATTCGTTAATTTTAAGATCTCATTAAAAATAGAAGCAAAAAGCTTTCAACAATGGGTTTACGAGAGATGTTTTACCAAGCATTTCGTAAATTTGGTGTGTACAAACTTGAAAACAAGATTAAATATTTAGAGGACGAAGTTAAACACTTGCAAATTAAAAGATGAAATAAAAACGGAAATAATCGCAAAACAAAGTGTAAAAAATTGGACTTAATGAAACCAGACCTTGTTTGTAAAGATTTTGCTAAGAAAAAACACCATGTTTTTGTGTTAATTAAGAAGAATCACATGTGGGAATGGCCTTATTACGTTATCAGAGCTCAGAAACGAGAAATACCGAAAAGATTGAAAGAACTTGAAATTGATTACCCAGAAATGGAAATTTTATTAAGACAAGGAGATCCAAATTCTATCAATCTGTATAACCAAATGAAAGAATCTTTGAATATTTTATACAACGGAAATCATTTTTACTACAAATATGGCAGAATCTCGACTGATTTATAGAATATCTAAATTACACGATGAAACATGTTACTCAATTTTACTAAAAACTCTTGAATTATGATATTTTGTTTGTAAATGTTTAGCATAACTAGGTAACCATTGTAAAATCTTTTTTTCATATTCACAAGGCATTTCGTTTTTATAACTTTCGCTGAAAATTTTTTTAGCACAATCTTTGCAAAAAGCATCTTTTCTATCTTTACTATACTGCCAGTTATTAAATTCAGAAATATTTTTTAATTTCTATTACAAAAAGTAACACTTATTTTTTCTCTTCTAAAGTTAATTTGTCCATTTTATCATATAATTCCTTACAATAACAGTCTTTTCTATTCTCTTCTTGACACTTTGTACATTTCTTTTGAGACTCCATTTATATAGAAAAAATTATAGCTTTGACTTTCTCAATTCATATTCGTAAACACTTCCGGTTATTTCTCAATTTTCAAAGTTTCCAAGTTTATTTAATTCGTCTAATATATCAGATTTTGCTTCATTTTTATAGCCATACGGTACTGTATCGATCTTATTTTCTAGGACATTTTCTCTTATCATCTTTAGCGTTTAGTGCCAGTTTGTTTATGGTGATGGTATACAATTCCATGTTTATAGCTTTTGATTACTGTCATCTCCCTAAATTCTTCTTTATCTTCGAACAAACATCTCTTCAAGTTTTCGATATTTATTGTTTTATTTACAACGCTTCTCTTAATTCCTTTACACCTAACTGGATTTTTGTCTAGATATTTGTACGAGTACATCTTTGATCTTAAACCACCAAAATTCTTCTAAGATTTCCCCATTTAGTTCGTCTTTGAATTTCCCTATTACCTTCTTATTTTTAGTAGTGAAACATTTCATGATCTTTTGGATAGTCGCTCGTATCGAAATCATCTATATTTTCTTTAATAATTTTTAAAGGGAATCTCGTTTCAATTCTAAGAAATAACTGTCTGGTGTCCATGTAAACACAGATTCAAATCTGGATCAAACTTCTTTAATTTGTTGTAATAAAACTCGTACATTAACAATTTTGAAAGGTCAAGAACTGAAAAACCTATGTAGATCGGCTTGTTAAATTTAAACTTTCTGCTTGTACATGTGACTCGCTATACAGTTGTCGTCAAAAGATGTTAAAGCATTTGAAATTTGTTTTCTTAGCTTGTTTCATTGAAAATTCTTCATTTCCTAGTCTAATATCACATCTGTTTCTCACATTTTCCATAGATTTTCCAAAAACAGAGTTTGTTCATCAGCTTGTAAAAATCTTTCTCAAAGTCGCTTGTAGCTTTGGTTCTCATACTAGTATTAAAATCAATGTAATCTTTCATAAAAGGCTTCTGATCGAATTGCAATAACTCTATTCACATGTTTTAACACCATTCCTTGTTCCAGATAGAATTTAAAATTTCTCGAATGAACAACATATTCAGTTTTATCCAGTAGAGTTGTGCAAAGTTTGTTGTTATAATGTTCTGGAGCAAGAGGCAAATCTTTTGTGATGTTCATGCAAATTCTTCGGATATTCTAGATCGACTTCGAGAATATAGCCATAATCTTCGTCGCCAGTGAGTTCCAAAATTGTTTCTTGCCAATCTGCTGTTGTATACGTTTTAGGATCCATCCACTTGATTTCGTTATATGGTAAATTTTGCATTAGGCCATACCCATAAAGGTTATTAGCATCGACGTACAACAAATAGTTTTCAGGCTTTGTCTTATCAAAATCTTTTAAATATTTGTTATTTGCTTTCACATATCGTTTAATACATTGAGAAATGCCTCCGCGAATACCTTTTTCGATCATCAAATACATATTATAATCACTAATTAATTGTAATTCTATATTCGTTAATTTTAACATAGCATCCCATGCAAGACTGGGAGCTGGTTAGATAGTGTGCTGGATCAAGTTTATAGCAATTCAAACAAATATTCCTAAAATTTTCAAAGATATCAGCGAGCAATAGAACATCTTGAATGTTATAGAGATCGGAGTAATTTCCTAGATTTTTTACTTTTAATTTGTTCCATACATTTAAGTAGTGTTGAAAATCTTTCTCAGATATGCTCTCATCTGTCAAAAGTGAATAGAAATCTTGAATTCTCAATTCTTCTGTGTAATCAAGTTTTTCAATACTATCGATAAATTCGTAAGGAAATATGCCTTTTCCAGATAGAATTTTAAAGATTTCTTCTTCGTCATTTGGTTGTCTATCTAGAATTGCGTTCAGACCATCTTGTATAAAATGATTTGTATGTTTGAAGTCTTCTCTCTTTAGATTTTTAGCTAACTTTTCTATAGACGATGCCATAAATTCTGAACGTGTCTACGAAAGAAAACTTGATGAACTTTCTTGGTTTATCATCTTCAAACTCATACCCATATCCTGAATTTACTGAATAATTTATATATTTTTCATCGGTGTTTGCGATCAAATCAACATTTCCATATTGTTTATCCAATTCTTTTATGTACAAATGAGTGTCGTAACATGGACATATTGTGGCAGAAAACTGGAATATTCTGAGGAAATTTGAGATTCAAGTTACAAGATAAATGAGCTGAACCTCTAAATTTACCTGTTAAATGACAATGATCTCGTACTTTTTTTCTTGTTTGATTATCAAAACCCTCACATTCACAAATATGGCAAAGATTTGAATTTTGATATGCAATTTCTTCTTCTTCGGTCAATTTCATAGGTATTTTATTCTTAGAATTATACTTTTTAGCTATGTATTTCGATAATTTATTAAGTTCTTCAAAACAATTTTGCAGGAACATTTGGCAAATCTTCTTCATTTTTGGCTCGATAACATATCGGCTTGTACATACGATTGGTCACATTAGACACTAAGTATAGAGTAAAACCATATGGAATGTGCTTCTGAATCTTGGTTGTGATCGATTTTTGCGGATTGTTTTTGCATGTGGGAATCTTCTCTAATATGCTTTCAAAATCCATATAAATTACGTACGGATGGCTAAACTTCTTTTGATAATTAGTAAATTTAGTTGTTTGACCTGGAAACGGCATAATTGGCTTACAAACTTCGTGATTTTTTACAAATTTCTAAATGGTCTGTTAAATCTCCAGATTTTGTAGAAATAGAAATGTGCTTAAACATCTTCCTGCATAGAAAATTTTTTGTGTTCATGCTTAGATAACTGAGAGAAAACGAGCTTATTTAAATCTGTTATCAAAACATAATGAGATTTGTCTTCTTGTTTAACATACAATAAGTCAATGTTTAACTCAGCGTCGTATTTTTCAGAAATTTGTAATGGAACAATATTGAGTTTCTCATCATAACTGTAGATATTTATAGACATTTTTGGATATTTGTACTTGGAATTGTGACTTCGTTTTTTTCAAATAATTGTATATCTTTTAAGGACATTGGATACTCGAAACCTGAAAATATCTCGTCATTTACAAATTTTTCATATTGTTTTGCTCTGTCTACATGAGTTTCTGGTTTTTCAATAGCACATCGGATAGAATAAATAAAGCAATAAATCATCTTTATTTTTGATATTTATACAAGCTTTCTTATCTTTGATTTTCTTTGGTAAATCGATATATGATCCTGCGTTCATAAATTCATGTTTTATTAAGGCTCAAAATCAGTTGTTTACAACGTTTTAATGTCCATCCAGAACCTCGATTTGGATGATTTGTCTGTTTCTCGATGTGTTAATTTATTAAATTGTTTAGAAATAAAGTCGTTTTATGTCAAAGATTTCGTCTGCTTTTATAGTAAAGTACATTGGACAAGTTTGTGTTTCACCGTTCACTAAAGTTCTTTCGTATTTCGCATTCCAAAGAGATATATATCCTTTAACTGTTTTTCACAGTTTCTTGAAATTTTTCGATTAAACTTTTAATTTCCGGGCGCAAAATAGAAAGATATTTGTAAATTGACATGAAATTTTCATTTAAATTCGTTAAAATGTATTGCTTGAAAAGACCATGGATAGAGGATAAAACTTCGACATCAATGATATTTTTCTGGTTTCTCATTAAGCGTTTTGTCAATTTCTTCGATCATTTCAGACTTTGTTTTATCATTAGTTTCGATAGCCAATTTTTCAGCGATTGAATTAATTTTTTCATCATTAAATAGATTGAGATTTTTCTTTTCAACTTTGAAATTTCTCTTTAATTCTCGTAATTGTTCAATATTGAACATCTTTTCATGATCGTCAATTTGATTTTCTTTGGCCCATTGTCTTAAAATGATTCAATTCCTTGTAGTAAATGTCTTTGTTCTTTAAGTGAATCTTTGAGTTGTAATGTCGATCGAAGTTTTCTTCTTAAAATTTCTTTTTTGCAAAACGGACATGTTACTTTTTTCACCCTCCATTTAAATAGGGAAAATTTCTTAACTAAGGTTTGTAGGAGGTTAATTTAAATTCTATAATACTATTTTTTCAATATTTTTAGAATTTTAAAAAATTAATGATTTTTACTTGAATTTGACAGAAATCAGCACAATTTCTGGTGAAACAGTGATAGATTCTTCTATTTATTATAGAAAAAATCTGTAAACTAAGACTTAAAATTATTGAAAAAATAGTATAGTTATAGGACAAAATAGTACCTATATTGGTTTGTAGGGGGTAATTTAAATTCTTTATACTATTTTTTCAATAATTTTTTTTCTTATGTAAATGGAGCTACTAAAGGAATTAAATGAGGTTGGTGATTTAAAGTTCAAAGAATACAAGAAATTAATAGAATTAGAAGAAAATAAGAAACACAAAATTGTGAATTTGGAGAGACAAAATGAAAGATAAATTCGGGTTTACAATAATTGCCGAGTTGGAAGATTGTAAAGTACACTTACCGAACAGATTTTTTGACTGTTTTGGATGAAAAAAAGATTAAAGAATTGAATAAAAATGAAAAATTACACTTGGTTGTTACTGGAAAGAAGACTATTAAAGATAAAGACTGTGTTACAATTAACTTCGTGGAATAAAGATTTCGAAGATTTCTGGATTTTTTCATTAAAACAGCTTATAAATGTAGAAGCCTACAATGAACAGTAAAACAGCCTATAGATTCGGTTTATTTTCCATTCGTGGTTTCCTGTTAGATTTCTTAGATTTGTTTATGGTTCAATGGACAGTATTTTACATTGATTTTCTGTCTGTCCCAAAAGTGGTCTAGGAACCCCTTACTGTTTGATTTTTACCAGATTCGTTTATTGTCCTTTAAACAGTATTTTCCGTTGGTTTTCTGTTTACTTCCAAAAGTGGTCTAGAACCGCCATTATTCATATCTACTTATATATATATATATATATATATATGTAAACACCAGGAATATGTAAATTTTAATTAATTTTACGTAATTTTGTTTTTTAAAGTTATTGTTAACATCGTATCAAGAAAAATACTGAAAAAATGTTTTATGTAATGAAATTTTCGCAGCAGAATATCGCTTAGTTTTGAGTCTAAAAATAATAGTAATAATAATGGTTTACTGAAGTATGAAAATTTCTTATACATTGTACTTGTTTTATTTTTGACCTAAATGAACAGTAGTCTAACCATATTAGGACATTTACAAGGAATGTCTGTTAGTTAAAATATTTTTTAGAAATCCGAAAACCATTCCTAATTTATTTATTAAATATTATTTATATTTATCTCAAAATAAGTTAGCTATCGGTTTCAAATTATCAGGCATTCTTTCTGATTCGCAGTTAATACCTGAATCTATTCGTACACTAACTGTAACTTACTGGCGTATGAGAAATCGACCACGGACCTGATACGCTACATTTTGCTGCAGGCAATGGTGTGTGACTTTGTTTTGTGGGGCTGTAGAATATCATTTATCCATCATATGGTCGCTACTACTACAAGCAAAATAAAGTTTCATGATGACATGACTGTACCCTGAAAACATGTAAGCGTTATCCAGAAAATTATCTACAACTATAGCATGAAAGGCGTTACTGCTTTTAGTTCTGTGAACGTTTACGTTTTTGAGAAGTATTTTGCTTACACATATTAAATGTTTTATATTATTTAAATTAACCTATTAACGAAAATTTTATTACTATTTCAATAAACGTAATATCATCTAGATATAAAAATTCAAATTTGTAATCAAGTGTAACCTTCATCAACTACATAAAATAACGTATATGTTGATAATTAGAGCCAGAAGAAGATCTTGTCATATAATAAGAAATAATTTGAGTTTATTCCTATTAATTTAAAATAAGAGATTTTTTTAAATATATTTTATGAATCAGTATTATTATTAAAATCTTATTTGTGTTATTTTAATTACTTTGTAGTGTTAAGGAAGTGATGCTTATATTTAATAAAAACATGGAGTATAAGTTTGTAAACATTATAGAATAGTCTAATAAGGTTTAAAAATAATAGATGAAAAATTAAATTGAAATATGAATTAAAAATGTTGACCTTCGTAAAAAATTTAAATAGATTCATGCATCCACTTTGGTACTATAATTTAAATATTTAGTAAAAAACTGAAATTTAATGTTTCGTAAATTTAGAACGTAAAAGTAATGATTTGAGTAATTTTTGAATCAAGTTTTGATTACGGGTGATTGAATTCTAAATGATTGTGGTCAATGTTTATAAAATTTGATTCTCCTTGAAATCGCAGTTATTCGATTTACAAATTTAAAATACATGAGAGTTTCAGCAAAAGTACAATTAAATTACAAAAATCTACGTGTCTGTTCTCTCAGCCTCTAAATTAGTGTCCCTTTAAAGGAGTTGATTAAAACTTAGTAGATTTGTATAGCATTATAAGCTATGATCCACTGCCAAGACGATAAGAGAACAGTTTAAGTGTAATAGTGTAGTAAACTGTAGCTAGACACGTACTGCAAGTACACTAGGAAGCTATATAAAGCAGATACTTGTCTAGAACACTTTACGGGCAGAGTTTAGTCTGCCTGTCGACAAAGTTACTGTTATTATCCTCATTCAAGACATATTCTTTATATTGACTGTAAATAAGTTTAAACAATAAAAAAAAAGACTACTAAAATGTGTCCTAAATTCCGATGATATGAATTTTATCCTAAAGAGGATGGAAACAAAGGACACATATTTGCCTGATTAAAACAGAACAAATGTTTTCGTTCTCCACCAAATACCAATACTACTATTTACTGCATTTCAAAAAGAACTTTTCATAGTTTACAATTATACTACAGTTTAATAGACTTTGTACTACTCTTACTAGTAGATTTTCTAAGATATATGTGGAATGCCTTTATTGTTTCACATATTAGTTTTATCAGAAAATTTTAATAAATTAAGTGACTTAGCTGTATATACAGAACTTCATAAAAATTAAATAAGCTCATTACGTAAATTTACTTAAAATTTCATTAATTAAACGCAGAAAACTATTAAAAACATACATACTTTTTTTACACAAAGTGGATCGTGAGGATAAGAGAAGACATAAAACAAAACAAATAATATAACATCAGATAACTATACCTCCATCAGATGTTCAAGCACAAGACACTGAAAGTCACCATTTTTCAAATCGTTGAGTTTATTTCATTTTTTGATGCATTCGCATGATTGGACAGTATGTATTACATGTCTTAAGTTAAAAATTATGAAACGTATTGATATTTGCTTTACTATCGTCACACTTCTACCTCAATATGTTGACTGTGGTAGACTCTGCTTACTACTAGTCTGGCCGTGCTAAAACTGCTTGTAGGACTCTTGTCGCAGCGGAGGTAATAATCAATGATAGGACGATACATGATCGTGTCACTAATGAACATTTTTACTTGCTTCCTGTACTATCGCTAGTATTTCTGCTTTGTGACATTATATCCCACTTTATTAAGGATCAGACTGGCAGTGGTCTATCTGTCCATCTGTATAACTTTTTTATAGTAAGGCCATATTAACTTAAAACGTTAATTTCGAATTATGTATCGCAGGCGGTCAGAAAGCGACGCAAAGGTATGAAAAATAGAATTAGAAAACTCGGAACAGAAAAAAAGAATTAATGAAAAAGTGGGCATACATATACTAACCCTGTAAAGTTATTAGGTTACCTGCCCTGTTAGATGGTGTGCGATTTTAGACCTAGTTGTCTCAAATTTCAGATTCAGTGTTTTCTGTTATATTATTCTTGGAGCTCACGACATTATTAATTATCAATAAAATTATCAATAAAACACACAGTGGAGTTGTATGGCAGAATGGTACATGCAAAGTAGGAGTATTATATTGATAATGCTATGTTATTGTTTTAACAAAATTCTATAAGTATTTAAACTACATGACCTACAGGTAATTTAAATTACAGACTTTCTAACTGAACCTATGACAGTTATATATAAATTCCAAAATCACCCTTTTTCAAAGATTTGTAATACAATAAATCAGAATTGACCACTACATAATATCGAAATACTGATTAAGTATCATACATTTTTCATCAAAAAACAGTATTGTTGCTGACGCTCTCGATTCATTGATATCATCAACACTAATGAGGAAAATACAAGCAAGCGTGATTGGAGAATAATGGGCACCTGCTGACGCTTGACCTAAATCTGAGTTGTTATTGGAACAGCTCCTCAATGGAACAATTAGAACTCAACTTATTAAATGTAATTAAGGTCAAGGAAATTGTAAACTTATTTTATATTTATTTCCTTTAACTTTAAGGTTTTGAATTCAATGTTCAGGCTAAAGATGTTGTCACAACTGAAACTGAAATATAAATATAATTATTTTAGAAATACATTATTTGAACAAAAACATTTCTTACATAACAGAAATAAATTTTCTTGTTTAAAATATCTCTTTACTGTAACGAAATGGAGTACCAAGCCGGAGAATGAGTTTATCTGAGGTATTAAATAAGGTACTTTTTTACCAAGTTAAATTTTTTGGATGAACCGTAATCATAGTTACAAGTTGCATTATATAAGAAATTTAACATATATAAATTAAATTTGTATAAATAGCAATAGCCTAATTTAATCTCAATAAACATTTAATCACAAAAAGTACTTGCTCCGCTGGGACTCGAACCCGGATTTGTCACTTGCCGGATGAGTGTGCTACAACTACAGATTTTATGATATGTGTGTGTGTGTGTGTGTGTGTGTGTGTGTGTGTGTGTGTGTGTGTGTGTGTGTGTGTGTGTGTGTGTGTGTGTGTGTGTGTGTGTGTGTGTGAGTGTTAGTGCGCGCGCGTTATTTATTAACTTTAGAACTGAGGGTGCCTTGATATCTTTTTAGGGATATGCTCGGTGAAGTTATGTAGGAAGTATGCACAAGTGTTACTATGGGGGTAAACTGCAAGCTGTAAATTTTCGAGTCCTTCTCAGATTATGTAAAGGAAAGGAAGTTAATTGTCAGCTGCTATCAGTACGTGGACTATAGATTTTGTCGTCTATGTTAGAGTTTCTTCTTTATTTATAAAAAAAACTAAATGATGTATAGACACTGAGTGGTGAATGACAACCAAGTACTGTCTCGAAAAAATAAATGATCCGATAAAGTTTTGGTTTCAATAAATAGTTCTTATTCCATTCCTTTTTATTTTAGTATATCACATGACACGAGCTTTGGTATTAGATATTTTTAAATTTGTGTTGTGAGAAAAGATTAAAGTTAAATAGAGGGTTTTTTAAATCTGTTATTAATTAACATAATAGTTTACTGCAAGACTAATGTGAAAATGTTTATTAACGCTCAGTCAAATCCCGTAGAATGAAAGATATATTATGCGGACAGAAAGACATATAGACTGACAGACAGGCATAAATGAAATTTGTCTAGCCCCTCGAGTTATATACTTGAATAACACTCATCCAATAGCATAGGTATAAATAATTTTTATTACTTTTTTCTCGATTTGTTCCTTAAGAAAAATATTTATTATATTAAGACATCTCATAAAGTCTAAAAAAAAAATCATTATATGGTCAGATAACATAGACTAAAATGTTTCTTGATAGTTTGAATTGATAGTGCTTTTATACAAAAATTATTTTATATGGACATTATAAGTAACCTAAATTGTCCTATGCAAACTATATATGTCATAATATAACAATAATGAACTTAAATTGCCAATTTATGACGATTGAAATATAATATAATCTGAATGAAACAGGATTTTTCCGGACATTTGCGATTCTTTTAGTTAACTATAGAATACAGGTCACAATACGTTTGCATTCGTCAAGCAACTACCGACGACTGACCGCAGGCCAATACCAAATGTCGATCGTGGACGGCAGAAAACAAGATGGCGGCAATGAAAATGATGGGAGACAGGAATGGGCCCTTTTTTTATTATTGGTTCAGGCTAGATGAACTTCTTAAAACCATTTGAGACTCGCCATTGCTTATTTACAAATATCTATTCTGGTTGATACTCTTGGTTTTCTTTTTTAGTTCAACTTTTAGAATTGGCAACCAAAGTTGCCTAATCTCGACTGATAGTTGGACTAATTGGTTGGTGTTGTCAATTAATTAAATGTATGTTGCCTCTATTAATTTTCCTATAAAAAATATGTAGTTCCCGATGTATTACGTTGGCTTCATCTCAATTCATATGATGGTCTTCCAAAAATAGTGTGCAATTTTGAACTTATCTGTGAGACCACTTCTTGTGCTTTCTTTGGTACTTCTATAACCTTACGTTTCAATGGCGTTTTTCGTCTCGCCTATATATTCCATATTGCAAACTACATTTTATACTTTATATTTATACACAGTTCTTGAAATCCTGTGCGCCATTTTTTGGTTTCGTTTTTAACGAGACTTTGTCTACTAGTATTGTATGTTTTAAGCGCGGTTCTAATTGTATACTTCATACCTACTCTTCTAATTTATTCCGATTATCTAATATATTTTCAAGATAAAACTAGAGGCATACCTGTTGAATGATCCGAGTTTCAGAGCCGAATCGTTTTAGTGAGGAAAACATGTTTAAATGAGGAATTTAATATTCATTTAATAGATAACTTGGAAAATATCTTGTTCCACTACAAGAAGTTTTATGCTTAGGAGTTTCAGATCTCTGACTGAATAAAAAATGCACAGATATCTAACTTTAAATGGATTTCACGGTTAGTCCAGGAATAAATCCCTCAGAGGTAAAAGTTTGAAGATAACGAGATAATAGTCCTTTCAAATAGAAAGATAATGAGAAGACTTTGATCTTTCATCCTAAGATGTAAACATCTCGGGTATCACTTATAACTGGTTCTCAGTGACCCTTATTTTTAATTGCCACATGAAACAATATGTTGGCTATTATAATTTTGTTAAAAAGTTATTATTTATTTTTCACAAATAAAAAGAGTATAAACCATTAGAAAATAAAGAAGCATTGGATTGTCAATATAACAAAGTAAGAGCACTTGAGAAATTTCATCGTATAAACGATGCCCAATCGAGTCCTCTTCTATGTCAACCTTTATGCAGCAGAAAAATATATTATTCCTTTTGTATATTTTCCTTGTTCACATAAGAAACTAGTTACTAATAACAAATACTGTTAATAACCAACATATGCATTCAATTACACATGTTAATATTAATAAGGTGTAGTGAGACATATAAAACAATATTATTACCAACAGTGTATTTGCTGTAATATATTGTGAAAAATAAATAACGGACACTTTTGTCCGATTCCTTGATTAACCTTTCCTCCCATCCAAGGGGTTTAAAAGTGTATTATCGACGGGGACGGTAAGAGGACGGTATATTTTCAACTTCATTATCCAAGTACTGTTTTGGAAACGTCATATGGGAGAATAATTACCTTTTGTTATTAAAATTACTGTCTTACTGTAACTTACTTTTTTATGTTACTTAAAGTATGTTATTAAAATTTTATATTATGAATACTAGTTTAATAATCTTATGTGAAAAAGTCGAAAAATGCAGGTTTAACCCCGTGGGTACATGCATGCAACTGGCAGCGCTCGGAGTGTTTTGTGACACGTGGAACAAGGGCAACATCAAGTGTGACACAAGTGTTGCTGTGTTGTCATCAAAAACACGACTCACTCTTCCAAGTATTGGACATTGTGTCAGTGTAAAACTTGACTTTGGAAACAATTAGGAAATTAAACGTGAAGTAGCTGCCACAGTGACAGGGTTTAAAGAAGTTAGCATTGTATTTTTTTAATTGTGAAATTTAATAATTTGACGTAATTAGTTATAAATTGTATAATGGCCAACTAAACCTAATAATATTTTCATTCCTACTTCTATGTAAGCAATTCACATTAAAAGTATCGTTAGTTAAATTAAATTCTTTTTTAATGCATTATGCCTTGTTAATCTTAATCTTAACAAAAATATCATCCGCGAATCTTGAATGTTGAATTTGATTCTTAATTTATCATTCCTAGCCAACCTTCATGGGATTCAACATTTAACCTACTTTATAACGTGACATACGAAATTCCTCTTTTATATAAAACGTATATGATGAAATGGGTTTATTTAATGGTCAAAGTATATTAGGATTAACGGTAGATTTACAGACCCAGTTTCGATAACCGACCATAAAGAATTGCTACCTTAATTGTAAATTTATACCCATATACAACATGAAATTAGGTTCCCCCATAGGGAATAAAATACCTGAAAATGGGAAATAAGGCTATACAGTCCACAGAGGTAATGAATATACCAAAGTTACTTACTTTTTTTAAAAACACTAATTTTTCTAAAAAACATATTTATCAAATAAAATAAAATAAAATAAATGTATTTTAACCAATAGCAACACAACTACTAACTAAGTATTTACAGCTATCTTCTATTATTTCCCTCCTTTTGACAAGGTAGGAGTAAGCCACACGTTATTGTGTAAACAGGCAATGCTGAGGTCGAATGTACAATTTTAAATCTATTACTTATTTCATTCTCTTTCTTACATAGAAATAAATGGAGCCTCAAGTCAAGATACACAACTAACAAGTCTATATGTCTGTTCCTTTTGGAGACATCGTGCAGGCAGGTATGAGCGACAACCAGGAAGACGACAAACAGTCTAAAAATGAATGAAATTTTTCCAGCTCCTCGAGTAATAGTTTAGCTAAAGCTTAGCAATTAATACGAGGATTATTTATACTAGATTCAATGTGCACGAAAACTAATTGTAAATTGTAAGTTTTTTATCGAAAAAACATGATGCAATGAATACATGGATCCGCATTACAGTATTACGAATATTTTTACTATTACTATCTTATCTTACACATGCTCTTACAACAATCATGCACCCACAAATACGGACACATATAGTTGAAAATTAAATGCGTACCTTAACAAGATAGCTCGTTCAAAACTGTGAATCTCTACATCTATAATATAAATAGGGCAAAATATAAATCTTAGACACTTTCATGAGGAATTGTTTAAATTTAATTTATGAATGGAATATAAGAGGGGATGTATAGATAAGTATTTCTTATGTATGGATAAACTCATGAGTTTCGAAAATAACTTTATTTAACCAGACGTGTATGAATAATGACTCCCAAAAAATCCTGGTCAAGGAATAGATTGTTTAATGAATTTACAAAATGACTGAAATTCAGCATAATTGATTTATTAATACATACAAAAATCCCATAAATCTAGAGAAATTCTAACTGTATTACCATTTAATGGTCAGTTTCTAATCAGGTTTTGAAGAATGTTAAGTGCTTTAAGGTTAGAATTTAATAATTAAATCACTATATTATAAATCACTTAATAAGGACGTGTATATTACAGGTAGTAAATTAATACTTGATGGTTCACTTCCCTTTGATAAGAAAGATACTGTAAAATACTTTCTGTGAATTTAAAAATTGTTACTATAAAATACATCTCTGATATGTTAATATACTAGTTTACTTATGATATGTCAGTACTCGTAAAATAGTAAAATGTTTCAATGGATAATAAACACATAAATATAATAGAAAATAAAGCTAACGAGAAAAAAAATTATGGTTGCCTGTAAAGTCGGTTTTTACGGGCGAAGATTTTACGTGACAACGTGCTTTTTTCTCGGTAGAATATTTATTGATATGAATATTATTAAATTGCACAATAGGAACAAGGAATTGAATGAAAATAAGAATTGCACCAAAATTTTAACTATAGAAATATATTTTGTTTACTAAAACATTGTACATAATTTGAAATTAATTAAAAATTTGTTATTGTAAATGGTACAAGTGTGGAATAAAGACATTTACTAAAATTTGAATTTGAAATTCTTGCTAAACACAGGTTAAAATTTCCTAACTTACAGTCCGCGCGTGGTGATTGGTCGGTTTTAGATTCGTTTGAGTTTGGGTCGCACTGGTTTATGACAGGTTAGAGTGGGTTTATAATTTGTTATTTTAAATGTTTGAACTTAGCAATAACGCGCTGTTTCTTCTCAATCGAACTTGAATTTCTCGAATTGATTTGCCAGGAGTATTTAAACTAATAATTTACTTAACCACTTATTCAAACTACTTGATGTCAATAGTATGGGACATAACCTATAAAACTCAGTTTCTCCAACTTTTGTGTTCAAATCTAACAATTAATCAATCAATATCATAGTTTACGATAATGAAATATCAGGTTGTACAAGTAATTTACCTTTATTGTTGTAGTTGTTGTAAATGGACGAATCTAAGCACTCCACATTTTCACGAATAAAACATAGTTATCTGCTTTATCCCGTGCGGCGGACCCACAGTTATCTGGCTCTTTATCCCGTTGCGGCGGGAACCCACTGGACGGGCATCGTAAACGGTTTATCCCGGGCGTTACACTTGTTTCATGAGTGACTCCGACTGCCGCAACCTAATTTTAAGACGTTGTCACCGTCAAAAAATCATCATGTAATATAATAACATCCATAGCTGGTTTTTTTATATCTATGAGGGGACGAATGAAACTGCCTTGTA
>NW_025778264.1:0-52040 GCF_021130785.1 Homalodisca vitripennis
TATATAGAATTATACAACAAAGGTCAATGAGTGTCGAAGTCCTTTTTTTTTTAAACTTATTAACTAGCTAATACATTTGTGGTTTTACTCAGTATTGAATTATGAAGGTTATTGTAGTCCATTTTATTGCTGAACTGTATTTAATACTTTTTAATAACTGCGTACAGCCACTAACTACAAGGTAGGAGTACACACACACCACGTGTCTCGCAATAGCGTTTGAAGAGTTTTGCAAGCAAAGTTTATTTCGCTAGCTAATTTCTTTATTTAAATATCTCATTTGGACATTTAAACAGCGGAAAATTACGGAAAAAGACGATTTTTACATACCCTCGCCAGACGAAACAGATTCTACGACAATATAGAGCCTTAAATGTCAATCATTTAAATGTGATTGATGGACAAGCAGCACGATAGGACCAGTTCTTGTTCATACAAAAATTTACAGCCTACAGATAATGTCTTTTTCGAGATTATTAACGATTATTTAAGCTACCCGTGTTCAATGTGTCAATTTATTAAAATTTCAAATGACTGTACTCAATTTGTTTAAGAAATTTGTAATCTAAAATTGGCTCGTTGACATCATAGTTTAACTATTCTTACAAATAAAGATGTTTGGTAAACGACCAGCCAAATGCAACAGAATGACACAACATCATTCATTTTGTTAACCAAATGTAAGATTCAAAGTTTGAGTGGCCGAGATATATTATTACCACTCATACGATGTGACTAGCTACTACACAGATCTTTTTTAAGAGGAAATATTCGTCCCTTACCAATTTTAGAATTTACCAGCAAATAAAATATGAGTGAATACAATAATTTTCTACAATAAATTAATTACCCCACATAGTTAAGAGTTTGTATTTAGTTCTTAAAAAACAGAACGATTTACAATTTGTATTAATTAATGCATGTTTGTAATGCCAATGGTTTTACTAAAGTCTTACTAATAATTAAGTAGAGTCTAATGTTTTATAATCTGCAATATCTCATTGTTCACTTACTTATTTAAATTATATGTTTTGTACTTTCTGAATATTAACGGTGTGATATTATGCTTACGTAACACAAAAAATAACGACTCATATCTCCACAAATGGTGGTGAAATATAATCCAATTATATAAGTTTAATGGACAGTAACTAAAAAAACACACAAAAGTCTCCTCATCTAATGGTGGATTTCAAATTTGTCCATGAGAATTAAATTATTTTTACGTGTCTATAGGTAGAGGATAGTAATAAAAATATAAAATCAGTAGTTACTTTGATCTCAGTTTCTAGAATTATGAATTTATAGGACTAAATTTTGAATTTTGATTATTGTTTGTATATACATATAATGTTTACGATCACCAAGTCATACTTGGGGGATTTGGTCATTGATTAAGGCAAAAAAATAATGTAACAAAAACACAAGTCAATATTCTTACTTTATTTTCTGTCTGCATTCGGTATTTAGATTCTGTTTTATTTTCAGAAACCAATAAAGATGATAAAAGGACTTTTCTAGCAGTATAATATAAAGATTAAAAAAAATTATATTATATTGTCATACCACATTTTAATAATGTGAATAATCCAATGCTGTATATACAATAACGTAAAAAACAAATGCTATTGTTGGAGGTCCAATAAAGGTTTAAAAATTTCATTTAAAGCACTTTTGAACCGATTATAACACATCTCAGTATATATTGCCAGCAGTTATTAAAAAATCCATTGCCATGGAATAAAAAAGCAATAGAGCTGGCCGAGCTTGTGATGATAGGATTTCAATTTAGGTTGTAAATGAAGAGGGTCATATCACAACTAATCTGGGTGGTTTAGTATTTTACAGACTGGCCTGAGGTGTAATTTATTTATTTATTCTTCCCGCAGAATTGCACTAGTAGTAAAATTATAAAAGATTAAATGAGTATTAACGGTTAATATCAATAATAATTTTTACTTATATAATTAAGTAACAAATAGTCTTCCAAGTGAAATAATCAACAAAACAATAAATAATTAAGAAATATAAAAAGAAAGTATATATATGTGACAAAGTATTGTTAAAAATTAGTATATAAGTTAAAGACCATACTAAAAAATATATTAATAAACCAATATGAATTAAATTCTAAAGTTGGATTAATAAATATAGAGTAATTTATGAATCCACAAGCATAAATGTGGAAGAATTATACAGATTTCATTGCCGCATCAATTTACAACAATCATGCAATGGCTTGCCAATGAACAGGTATCACGTGACGTGTAGCATATTAAACAATAGATTATATGCCATCCATATCTATATAAACTGGTCACTCTTTGGTATATAGTAAACCCTAGTAGTCCGAGAATGGTGACTGCAATGTGAAATCTTATTATCGTCCGTAACAAAAACATAGTGATATAGAGACTATTTTAAATGCAAATAAATATATTGTTGGATTACTAAATAAATAACAAAAGTATTTTTGTAATGTGTATTGTATGTAAAGGAACGAACAGAATTTTACTAAAAATTTAACAAATTCATAAAACATTAATAGACGATCCTGAAAAAATTTATAATTAAGACAAGAAATAATGACTGAAATAAATCCAAAAATCTTCTGTTACGTAGCATTTATTTTTATTTAAATCTTGTACATTTTACGTATATTATTTAAAAACATATTTTGTAAGGAAAACTTATTTTCATGCTAAGGTAGAAGTTTATCAATACACTAAAATTGTACATTTAAAACACTCCCCTTAGGGTTTGTACGATGGTTATGATTTAAATGACATAATTGTTAAATTAATGGGATTGCCTAATTACCTTTCAAAATGCTCGATAATATACTCAAGTTAAATCTCTGAAAGACTTTACTGTTTTAAAAGCTTTATCCATATTATATAAACAGCAGTTCATTAATGACATCAAGTTTATGAATGAAAGCCATATCTCTCAGAATCTATGTCCGCAGACTAATGAGATACACTTACGTGCTTTTCTACAGAAATGGGTCACCTTCCTTTTATACCCTTATGATAGTGTTTATTATATTGCACTGTACAAGTGTGGCAAAAGTGTGAATGTATCTCTGAAAATGTTGAACGGTGCAAGGAATCGTAATGAGTTTGGTTTGGCGATTTGTAGTGGAGAGGATTTTGTATAGTTTGGATGAGTAGGGAGTTAGCCGTTCCTTACCTATAAAGTATTTGAAGATGGCAGTCATGCATATTCGGGCTAAGTTCTTTCTGGAGTACTTCACAAGATAAATAACAATTTACCATTTTAATGCAATTTTAAATTAATTCTAAGCTATTTCCAAAGCAATTATGGAGGATTGTGTGTCCCTACAGGAGAGTATTGATTTGCTTGCAGAATGGTGCGACGTTAATGATATGCTTCTGAACATTTCCAAGTGCTCTATTGTGACATTCTCTAGGTCAGATACTCCTATTCTTTATCATTATAACCTTAATAATCAACCCCTGGCACGTTGTTCTAAAATAAAGGATCTGGGTGTCATACTTGCTTCCGACCTAGGTTCTCATGAGCATATCAATCACATTTCTAAAAAGGCTAATGCAGCACTCTATTTTGTTATTAGGACCAGTCGTGATATTTTTTCTGTCCGAGCTTTGATTATCCTCTACGTCCACCTTGTTCGACCCATACTTGAATATCCTTCTACTGTCTGGAACCCTTACCTTGTTGGTCACATTGATAGGCTTGAGAACATACAGAACCGCTTCATTCGTTTGATTGGGCTGCGGCTGGGCTTTGAGTACCGTAATGTGCCTACTGATGACCTTCGAGTTCAGTTTAACTTGGAACTTCTCCATTCAAGACGTATAGTTCATGATCTGCTTTTCTTGAAGAAGTTGATCTGCTCTGTCATTGATGCACCTGATCTGCTCGAATTGCTGGACTTCCGGGCATCACGTCATCTTCGTCACCCCCAGCTGTTTGCAAGGCGGCACTACAGCACACAGTACATGTTTCACAGTGCTTTTCCACGTCTTCAACGCCTGGCAAACAACCTCCCCAGACATCTGGACTTCTTTACATATCGTCTGATAACTTTTCCCCCATTATTCTTGTTGTGTTGTTAACGGTTGTTGTTGCTTTGTTATTGTTTCTGCTTGTCTTTTGTTACACATTTATAATTACGACTGTGTCTCTTGGTTATATAGTTACATTCATTGCTTGCATTATGTTTTTATAGGTTTTTTTTCTCTCTGTTGGTACCTATTTATATTTTACTCTTGTTATTCAGTTATAGTATTTTCCCCATTGTTGTTTACTTTATATAGTTTTATTTGCACTGTTATTATTTATCTATTTATTTATTCATATGTCACGTCTTAGACAGTAATTTGCATGCATTTAAGTTAAATATTTATTTTTTTCAGTTTTTATTTACCACTATCAGTCATTAATGTTAATATTTTTTACTCTTGTTATTCATTTAAAGTTTATCTTCATTGTTGTTAATAATTTTATAGTTTATTTGCACTGTTATTATTTATCTGTTTGTTTCTCCATATGGTATCACATCTTTTACAGTAGTGTATTTAAGTTAATACTATCACTAATTTATTATATACTATCACTAATTTTTAATATAATTTATACTTTCTTTAATTATACGTTAATTATGCCTAGATCTGATTTAGAGTCCAGTTGCATGTTTGGTTTGGCCCTTTTCTTTAAGTATGATTTAATCATCTATCATAAGTTAATAAATTTAAATTGGTTTTTGACCGTTGAAAGGAAATAAATAAATAAAATTATTAAGTCTTCGATTTAAAAGTAGTTAAATTGGTGACATATTTGTCTGGTAAGGTCTCTTGGTTATGGAATTTCTGGTTAAGTTGAAGTATACTGAGTTGATAATTTTCAGAACTTTTAAAACAACTAGATTTGTTTACTAACAATACATAAAATATTGAGTAGGGTTTCTTTGTAGCACAATTAACACTACATACAGCCTTGAATAATTTTTTTATCACAGTACGCAGTTTTTCATATTAGTTTTAATGCAGGTATTGTATTAAATAATTAGAAAAAATAGTTGTAAAAACTATTTTACAGTTGACCATCCAAAAAGTAACCTGAACTAATACAAACAGTAATGTCGAACAAGTGGTACAAAAAGATTTTTAGTTTGTCAAGCTCAAAGGTATTTTCATACATAAAATCTTTTTTGAGTAGAGGCAGATCCATGTTTTGCCCACCTTGGGCCTTTGGCCTTTACGTGGATCTTATCAAGCGGGATATGGGTACAGTACAAAGTCAGTACAGAAAAAAGTGCAGAGGTCACATGCAAAATACGTATCTACGCTACCTCTAGCTCAGATCGCCAGTCCGACAGCTCAGACCGCCAGTCCGACAGCTCAGACCGCCAGTCCGACAGCTCAGACCGCCAGTCCGACAGCTCAGACCTGCCGGCGACCGACTCCCCCAATAATAAACACAATATTATTATATATTTATTGCTATAATTCATAATCTGAAAAAATTCATTATTCCCCTCTTTACTTTTTGAATAATGACAAAGCTTGCAAATCCCCTTATGAATATGTTTATCATTTGTATACCATCAGGCAACTTAGTTAAGAGGATAAAAAGTAAAACGCGTAAACTTGAAAATTTTTGCTCAAGTCGTAGAAATTTCAATACATGTCACTTAAATTTATAGTGTATTATTAAACAGTCAAAAAATGTAGGTTGGAAGCATTGCAATGGTAAAATTAAATAGCCGATAAATATGAAAATAAAGACCACCGATTCTACGCACAATTTTACTTGAAGTTTTGTAAATCATATTACTCACACTTCATATTATTCACAATAATATGAAAATACAAGTTCAAAATTTTTCCCAAATAATTAAAGTAATATATGGTGTAATATTGTTAGACTAATACAAATATATTTATTATTTATGTACTGTGTCCTCTGTTATAGGTACTTCATGACAAATAACTATAACCACATTATTTTTCATTCATAAGTGTAGCGTTTTTAAAGCTACATTGGTTTTTTTTACTTAAAACTTAAATTAAATGCACATTTTGGGAACTAAATATTGGAGTTTAGTTTTAAATTAGATTGTGAGAAGTAAAAACGAATATGTGATCCTTTGGCAAGTTAGTACTGGTAGTTTTAAATTGTTAGGAAGGCGGTTCACTGACTTTAATTGATCAGAACTTGTCTTGTTACGGCTATAATTGTTCTCCTAGTTTGATACAGCTGGGCCTATGAGAGAACACCGCGTATGTCCATCAGAATTGCTTGGAAGGGGAGTATATAAGCGCCCGCTCATAATTTTCGGCCTTCTTTTGGTAATTTTCGTGACTAAGTTGATTACAGTGCGCCGTGTTTTTAGATTTTTTTTTTTTTTCCGCGAGGGATTTTGAGGTAAGCACCAAATTTATTTGCGTTATATTGAAATAGTCTTCATGATCTGATATTACATTAATTTTTTGGTCTTTTTTATAGAAAGAAATTTAATTGATAGAAACTACAGAGCAATCTGCATTATTAATTCTCGATGAACTATCGAGCATAATAGAATCATACAAGTTACATTTGGTTCAAACTTGCAAGAAAAGTGTATTAAAATTGAACTTTGGCTATAACTTTAATTGGAATTTAGGAATTTAGTAAGTTATTTATACTTATATGGAACTGTTTTATTGTGAATTGGTAATTAATTGAACTTTAATAATTGTTTGAGAGAGTTGTAATCTGAATTGCAGAGACTTGAAAGTTAAAGTTCAACTAGTGGAAAGAGAAGTATAAATTTTTATTTTTGAATTGTGAGTGAACTTATAAGTGAACATTTTTATTTTAGTTATTTCCAAGTGGTATTTGATTTTTGTTTTTAAAATTTTATTATTTTATTTTAGAAGAGAGCTCTGATTTTTAGTTTGATATATTTAATTAATATTTGTATTTCTTGCCAAAGGACATTTTAAATTTACTAAACGGTTTGTCAATTCTTTATGGAAAATAGAGTGTTGAAAATTCTGAAACATTGAAATTTTAATTTGCCAGTTTAAAATAAATTCATTATTTTAATTTAGAACTGTGATTTTTATTTAAGACAAACCAGATACTATTTAATACTTTAAAAATCTATTAAATACTTTACTGAACATTCACTCGGAGCTTACTAATCAAAAAATATTTTATATCGTTTTGGATGTCTAAATATTACATCTACCATCCAAGTAATTATTATAAATAATAATATTTTTAATTTAGATGATGTTCTGCCAATGAAAATATAGTCTTATCTTGTAAGTTTTTTTACCTCATTTTAGTTGACAAATTTATTATGTTACCATTGTTTTACATTTACAGAATTGAACTTGTTATATTAAAGCTACGTCAGGTATTACTTCTTTAGCATTATGCCAATGTTATAATTTTTTTACTAAGCTAAGATTATTAAATACAATAATTTTTTTTTTAACTTTTAAGGCACCGTGTTATTGTAACTATTGAAAATATAAGGTACTATAGCTAAAGAAGCTAGGCAAGTTATAAAACCATTAACGTAATAGCATGATATCCTGTAGAGTCTGAGATTGTAGCCAAGTAACATTTAGTTTGTTGAGGCTGTACAATCACCGAGAACATTCATCCACTAACACCAAGCAGTGATTGTGTCCGGTACTCTGTGAGACAATGAGGAAGTGTGACAAATGGTATGTTGCTGTATATTCATATCACTGTCTACTACACAGTAGCTGTGTGTGCTGGATAAGTGATAATGTACCATACAGTACTCTGTGTGACAATGGGGAAGTGTGACAAATGGAATGTTGCTGGTATGTTCATATCACTGTCTACTAAACAGTAGCTGTGTGTGCTGGATAAGTGATAATGTACCATACAGTACTACTCTGTGTGACAATGGGGAAGTGTGACAAATGGAATGTTGCTGTATATTCATATCACTCTCTACTACACAGTAGCTGTGTGTGCTGGATAAGTGATAATGTACCATACAGTACTCTGTGTGACAATGGGGAAGTGTGACAAATGGAATGTTGCTGTATATTCATATCACTGTCTACTACACAGTAGCTGTGTGTGCTGTATAAGTGATAATGTACCATACAGTACTCTGTGTGACAATGGGGAAGTGTGACAAATGGAATGTTGCTGTATATTCATATCACTGTCTACTACACAGTAGCTGTGTGTGCTGGATAAGTGATAATGTACCATACAGTACTCTGTGTGACAATGGGGAAGTGTGACAAATGGAATGTTGCTGTATATTCATATCACTGTCTACTACACAGTAGCTGTGTGTGCTGGATAAGTGATAATGTACCATACAGTACTCTGTGTGACTGTACCGTTATTACAGCACATATTTTGTAATTTATATGGAGCTAATACTTTATAAATTAAACAACTTTTCGGAAATACTTGGTTTATTCCGAAATTCAAGTTCACCCAAAAGTTTACAAAGTTTACAAACTTTTGATTCAATTTTCTTCAAATGTCACTCAATCGAACAAATCTAATTAAGAGTCTGATCAAAAGGTACTGAAATTAAAATTAAACTAAAAATGTATACTTCTCCAAAAATGGTTTAAATTAACAAAACAAAATAAAAGTTCTCTTCTCAAAATACTCAAAATTCATATAACACAAAACTTGATATTTACTTTATCACCAAAATGTAATTCACAAAACTTCAAAAAATTTGATTTAAATTTTCAGACTCTGAAAGATGGGAAACTTTAGAAATTTTTAATACAGTATTATAAAATAAAAGATATTAACTATACGCTGGTACGGGACTTACTACTTTGAAGATTACGGAGGCAGATCGGATCTTAAAACGCACTAAAATTTTAAATACTTCAAATTGACTTTACCCACGAAAATAAATTACTCTAAATCCCAACTATTGGGTTAGAGAAAGAACTTCAGCTACTAACTCGACCGCTACACGTACTCCTCAATCGCCAAGACTAGACTGACTGCTCCTCCAGCGAGCCGGGAGGAACGCATCACCCGATACGTCACTGACCGATCAGCTGATTGCCGGTCCAACTGAACAAACAATGTCCCCGCACCGCGTCTAGTTAATAAGAGCCTACTTCCTACCGCGATTCAGCATAAATGAATTTGAACTATGGTACATATTTTCCCTAGCCCGAAGCTGCAATCACGGTAGGAACCTAAACCTTTAAACACTCATCCCGGACTAAGTACAATAATATCCCTCCACATGCACACTTTTAAATAACAATTCTTTTGTACTTATCACTACGTGGAGGCTGTGATGTGTGTAGTCCGAGGGGTGATGTGGTAGGAGTGTCCGACGTCGAGTGTGGCTCCCCAGGTAGCCATCGCAGAGGGATGTGGTGGGTGAGGAGTCGAGGCAGGTAGCTTCTCCAATGATTGTGCGCCCGGTGCAGTGCGGCGGCATCGTTGATCTCGTGGTTGGCTGGCTCTGGTTCGCTAATAGCACTGCTACCTGCTCCTCCAATCTAATAACAATTTCAGCCAGCGAGGCATTGAGCTCTTGGAGGACATTCCTTTTTACAAAATATTCCCTCCGTATAATTGTATGGCTGTCAGTCTTTCACGGTGTTCTTATTGTACGCCTGCGCCAGTGTCACGAATGTAAACCATTACCAGATGTTGTTAATTACAATACAATCAATTTACAGGGATTACAATGGCACAATAATCAATCTTTTACACACAATAAACCTCATATAGTGATAAAAAACAATATTACCTGTCCTTCTACATTTGAAGGAACAGGGAAGAAATATCACTATCAATACAACTCATTGTATACCAAAAAAAAATATTACCCTGTCCTTCTCTATTGGAAGGAACAGGGGACAACAACACCACAACATTACCAAAAATTACCCTGTCCTTCTACATTTGAAGGAACAGGGAAGAAATATATCTCATGATATATCACAATACATCAGAATACATCTGTGTATTTATTTTACTTTATACACCATTAATGCCATTCATTGTCCCTGAAAATTACATGGTTTACAACAACACTTCTATCACACCCTTACACTGGCATTTTATATTATGACTTCTCATCTTAGCCATACAATTGCTGAAATAAAAACGTCGTCACATCACCCTTTTATATTCCAATATTTATTTGTATAATAATAATAAACTACTGGACTCTCATACTTAACTTGTTTTGTGTTTTGGGCCAAATTAATAACATAATTATATAATCAATTCTTGAAGTTAATTAAAAAAAAAAAATTATATTGTCATTTTATTGTTTTTAGACCCATCTTCAATTCCTTTTCAACAATATAATTTTCCTGAAAATAAAACATACTGACCTTTGCCCCGGGCTAATGTTTATTGAGTTCTCAACTTTCACTTTTAGTACTTTAACTTTAATTGTGAAACATGTACTTTCTTCACTGATCTTTCATCCTTTATATCCTGAACTATAAAGGTCACTTTCTGTTAATTTATATATAATCCTGTAGGGTCCACAAAAAACCGGTTTGCCATTTTTGCCTGAAATTTTTCCGCTTTGTTACTCAGCCAGTGTGTCTTCACGTATACAAGGCTTCCAACTTTTAATGGGTGTTCACACATTCCTTATCACTATAGCCTGCCCTCTTCCTGTTAGCCGAAATGGACTTTTTAAGTTTAACACAGTTCTTTAAAACCTATCCAAATTATCCGGCTTTGACACATCACAGGGTCCCAATAATCATTATGTTCCAATCTGTTGGTCAATTCCAAGTTAGGCCTATTTCCGAACATAATTTCGTTTGGTGAATTTTTAGTAGCTTCCGAGGTCGCACAATTTATCGCTAATTGTAATTCAGTTAATTTGGTGTCCCACTTAGTTTGATCCGAATTAAAGTAAATTTTTAACATCTGTTTTACTGTCCTCAACTGACGTTCACTTTTGTTTCCTGTGGTACAAATGGAGTTACAAAATTGATGATTGATTCCCCGGGCGAATAAATAGTTCTTTAGTTCGACACTTCTAAAACACTGTGCATTGTCCCCGACACTATATTTTTGCAATATGCAAAATTTTTAAAAATTTCACTTTCTAATACTTTTATTATTGATTTACTTTTCGCGTCTTTTATCGCACTTAAAAATACCATTTTGAATGGTCGTCAAGTACAATCAGGATATTATTATTTCCACTACTAGACCTGGTTAAAAGGGCCAAAAATGTCTATGTACAATTTATCCATGGGCCTAGCTGATACACCAGAAATCAGTTTGCCATGATAAACCTTACCGGTTTTCGCTAACGCACAAGCTTCGCACATTTTTACCTTGTCTTTTATCAGCCCGGCAAGATCCGCATTGGTAAAATAAAATCGCATATCTTTCTGGTAGTTTTTAATATTCCATAGTGGCCCCCGATTTCCGACTCATGGTAATACTTAAAACACCATATCTACTAAATGTTCTGGTAGACATATCTTTGGGCTTACTAGTAGGCTTACTTCTATACACATCACAACTCCCTTACACAAGAAATATTTTTCAGAGTTAGTACCACCTTTTATACTATTATATATATTTTTCGTATTATATTTTCCTGGGTTTGTGTGAACCTTAAAGTCTGTATAAGCTAGTGGAAAATTACCTACGCTATTTACAAAATACACTATTTACATTTTCTTCCTTAATTGCTACTCTTATGCTATTGTCCGTTACACTATCATTTTCTATACCGTACTGGTATTCTTCAATTTCCTCCACAATTTGCATCTTATCTCTACATTCAAAATAGTCAAGATAAATAGTCCTGCCACCGCATTGTCTTTTGATTTTACGTGTTTAATTTGAAATGGTAGGCTCAAAATTGTAGCTGCCCACCTACCTAATTTTCCTAATTTCCTAAAATTGCCTAGTACCCACGCTAGTGCACTATTGTCCGTTATTAGCGTAAAAGGCCTTACTTCTAGGTAGCTGCGAAATTTGTTTATCGCGCATACCACTGCAAGTGCTTCCTTTTGGTACACAGTCAAGTTTCTTTGTTCGGATTCATTGAATTTTTTTGAATAATAAGCCACTGGTTTATTATCACCTTCTATTTCCTGCATTAAACAGCTTCCTGCTGCCTTGTCACTCGCATCCGTACAATAGGATAAATGGCTTATTATAATCTGGTATTATTAATACCGGTGGTGTACTTACGCCTTTCCTTTAAGCTGTTGAAGCTCTCCTGGCCACTCCTGAGTCCACTCAAATTTCCTATTCTTTTTTCTCAGTTCATTTAGACATGCTGCCCTTGTCTGCATAGTTTGGGATGAACTTTGCGAAATAGCTCACCGCTCCGATAAATCTACTTACGCCTTTTGCGTCCTTTGGCTCTCTCGCATCTCTAATGGCAGAAGTTCTATCCGGGTCGACTCTTATCTGGTCCTTAGAGATTAGGTGACCTAAAAACTTGATCTCTTTACATGCAAAGCTCACTTATTCGGGTTAACTGTAAGTCCATGTTTGGCCAGCCTCTCCACAACATCTCTGACATGTTCTATATGCTCTGGTAAACTTTTACTAAATATTATTATGTCATCTACATAATTTAAAGCATACTGAAATTTTACACCTTGCAACACTTTATTTAATAAGCGGCTCATTGTTCCGCTTCCCAAGTGTAACCCATATGGTACACGATTGAATTCATATGATTCAAAACGGCGTAACAAAACCGGTTAAATGTTTGCTTTTTTCTGTGAGTTTTAATTGGTTTAAAACGAATTACTCAAATCCAAGTTTGAAAAATAAGTACATCCTTGTAGGTAGTGGTATAATTCGTATATACGTCTACAATTGGATGTTCCACTCTCTTCAAACTTACTATTTAATTTTGAGTAATTAATCACCATTCTAGATTTATCACTTCCCGGTTTTTGGTTACTAAAAATGCGGGGCTAGCATAATTTGACACACTGGGTCTAATTATATTCTGTGCCAACAGTTCATCTAAAATTTTTCTTAATTCTTGCAGCTTGGGGGGGGATAGCGGATACGGCTTTCAATCTCACTGGCTCGGGGTCGCTGACTTCTAGGTCAATTTCGAAGTCAATAGCTTGCCCTATTTTATCGGTAAAAACTTGAGGGAATTCGTTAATAAATTTTTAAAATACCCTCCTTTGCCTTATTGCACCCCTACCACAATACTCTGGTTCACATTATTTATAAGGATTGTATTATTCTGAAATAACTCGATTGTGACTTCTGGTTTAAACTTAAACCAACACATATCCTGTTTTAAATCCACCACCATGCCAGTTTCTTTTATAAAATTTGAACCCAGAATTATTGGCCAAGACAAATTTTTCGAAACTAAAAACTGAACTTTCCAAGAAAAACATTCTATCTTTATTTTTACAATACATTTTACCCAGGATTGATAATTCGTTGTTATCTGCCGACAAACATTTAATATCAGTATGTTCAAAGAATACTAGCCAGTCCTTTCTTTAACAAATGAGTCGTAAATGCTTTCACTTATCAGGTTCACTCCGCTTCCCGTGTCCAATAATACATTATGATATGTACCCTTACCAACAAACACTTTTACAACGGGCAGGGTCAATTGAACCTTGGCTACGTCCGGCCCTATTTTTACATTCATACAGGAATTTCCCACATTATTCTTACCCCTTGCCCTCATTTGTTTCTCGACCTCTTCCATAATTATAATTATTTTTAATGTCAGTGGGACGTGACCGGGGAGATTCCACTCTCGCACTGCCTTCTTGGAATTCTCCCCTATTTACAAGTTTTTTGGGACCGCAGATTTTTCGAATCTCGGTATCTGTCCTCTCTGAATATTTTTAAAAACAATCCCTAGCGATATGTCCCGGTTTATTACAAATAAAACATTTTAATTATTGCTTTCTTTACCATCATGGGATTGTTTACATACGAGTTTGCAGTTGAGTTTACATGACTTTTCAGAACAAAGTCCGATTTACAAACTTTACGTTCCTCACACACCTTCACTTCTTCATAGGCTACGTTCTGCTCATATATACACAAATTGTCAAGGTCGGCAAAATTTTTCGGATTTGTACAAAATACCAGTCGGGCCCTTACTTGAGATGAGATACCTAATTTTATCAATTCTGTCAGTTCGGTCTCAGAATAATCACACAATAGCAATTTTGCATTTTGCTTAACGTTTAAAACATAACTGCTCAGTTTTTTCACCAGGTTTTTTGTGATCTAGTTACTAAGTCCCCTCTTCAAGGCTTCTCTATGACCAAATGGAACAAAATAATCTAATAGTCCTTTGTGTACTTCACTAAAAATTACTAGCATTTACCTTAAATTGAAGCATTTTTATTGTAAAGTGGACCAGTGGCATAACCTACACTCATATTTATGATCTCACTATCACTTAAGCTAGTTTCACCCTTAATTTTTAACATTATTTCGATATAATTCAACAATTCTGAAACATTTAGTCCGTCTGTGGGTTTAAACATTTTTTAAAAATCGCTCTAGGGGATTTGGTAATTTTGCAAAATTCCCTTCTACATGTTTCCCCTGGGAAGACTCAAACCTAAAATATCCTCATTTCTCGTTTGAGATACGGGCTTGCTCATCTCTTCGAATTCTTCCTCTTCCAGGCTTGTATTTAAAAGACTGGTTTTCAAAATTAACTATTTCCTCCTCGCTTACGCCAAGTTTTCCTAACTTTGCCTTAATTTTAATCATAACCATCCTTAAGTTTTGAAATTAAGGTTTCAGACGCTCCTTCCCACTTATACAACTCACATAATACATCAACTCTCACAGTGAGATGTTTGTGCCTACACACTAGTCTCAAATACTCGCCTGTCGATTTTTTCCTCGGACAAGTTTCCTATCTTGACAGATAATGCCTCCAAATCAACTTTTATTTCCTTTAATGCAGTGCTAGGTTCTATACGCCCCTTCAGATTACCAGCGTTGGCCCTGATATTTAATTTCAAAAGGGACCTCAACATTTTTCTAAGATTCTGGACGGTTGTCGCTTTCAGAAGCATTTCCGCCCCTAAAATTTATTTCAAATATTAATTCCTTTTTGAGCAACAGATCCACATGCGCTAGCTCCATTTTTATTTAAAAATAATTTTCTTAAAATAAATCAAATATTCCAAACTCACAATATTATTCTAAGTCCTAAGTCTTACTCACTACACAAAATTATGCAGGTTTATACACACTGTTCAAGTTCATACAAGTCTTATACAATTCTTATACAAGTTACACACACTTACAGGTATCAGACAAGTTTATGCAAGTTTACAAGTTCTTTCCTGTAAATAACCTGTTGTACAAGTTTATGCTCAAAAGGAAAAAGCAGAGTGGCGCAATTTATGTACCGTTATTACAGCACATATTTTGTAATTTATATGGAGCTAATACTTTATAAATTAAACAAACTTTTTCGGAAATACTTGGTTTATTCCGAAATTCAAGTTCACCAAAAGTTTACAAAGTTTACAAACTTTTGATTCAATTTTCTTCAAATGTCACTCAATCGAACAAATCTAATTAAGAGTCTGATCAAAAGGTACTGAAATTAAAATTAAACTAAAAATGTATACTTCTCCAAAAATGGTTTAAATTAACAAAACAAAATAAAAGTTCTCTTCTCAAAAATACTCAAAATTCATATAACACAAAACTTGATATTTACTTTATCACCAAAATTTAATTCACAAAACTTCAAAAATTTGATTTAAATTTTCAGACTCTGAAAGATGGGATACTTTAGAAATTTTTAATACAGTATTATAAAATAAAAGATATTAACTATACGCTGGTACGGGACTTACTACTTTGAAGATTACGGAGGCAGATCGGATCTTAAAACGCACTAAAAATTTTAAATACTTCAAATTGACTTTACCCACGAAAAATAAATTACTCTAAATCCCAACTATTGGGTTAGAGAAAGAACTTCAGCTACTAACTCGACCGCTACACGTACTCCTCAATCGCCAAGACTAGACTGACTGCTCCTCCAGCGAGCCGGGAGGAACGCATCACCCGATACGTCACTGACCGATCAGCTGATTGCCGGTCCAACTGAACAAACAATGTCCCCGCACCGCGTCTAGTTAATAAGAGCCTACTTCCTACCGCGATTCAGCATAAATGAATTTGAACTATGGTACATGACAATGGGGAAGTGTGACAAATGGAATGTTGCTGTATATTCATATCACTGTCTACTACACAGTAGCTGTGTGTGCTGGATAAGTGATAATGTACCATACAGTACTCTGTGTGACAATGGGGAAGTGTGACAAATGGAATGTTGCTGTATGTTCATTTCACTGTCTACTACAGAGTAATGGTTTGAGCTGGATAAGTGATAATGTATCCTATAGTAATGCTCATATGGGTGTTTATGAACTGCTTTTAAACTAAATTTTTATTCATATTTCTTATATTTTTGAAAAAAATGTATAAAGTTTTCCAGAATAACACAAATTACTGAAAAATAAGGACTTTTACAATTTGCAATATTGCAATATAAGTGATAATGTAATATGTAAATGCAATGTTTAACATTGAATAAATAGCTATGTAATGTAGTATCACATCCTTTATGTAGCTTTTTTAAACTTCCAATGTAAACAAAAAATCGCACAATGGCAATCGAGGTAATTAGCATAGAGTATAAATAAAATCTGGTCTAAATACGTATCCCTGTAGTACGCCCTTTACCACACAAGCTAAACCGCGTATCGATTTACATATGCATGTAGAAATTTGAACACTGGCGTCTATCACGGATATTACAATTTAGCAATCTGTAAGGCACCTCACTTACATCGTAGATCAATATCTTACTTAAACCAAGGTATGGACAATTATATCAAAGGCGAGATTTAATTAAAAGAAAATAGTAAATATCATATAAGTACGTAAAACCAATCGAACTAAAAAATTAGGAGGATACGTAATGAACTTAAATCTTCATCATGTAATACATAGAATCCTGAAACTTGAGTTCAAACTCAAAATAAAAATTATCACCTATAGTTAAACTAAAATCATAAATTATTGAAAAAACTCATCAACCAACTTGTATATATTTCTTCTCAACTTTTAAAAATATACTTTATATCAACTCCTATGTTGATATCAATCATACACGTATTAAAAAAAAACATTCCTTACAAGTTACATACTACAGTTTTATATTACTCCCCAATCATACCATATTGCTGATTTGTTATTAGAACGTAACATTAAACTATTTTAAGACTAAACCAAGGTTTATAATCTGAGTCAGTTTTAAGACTAAGGTAAATGAGAGTTTGTGCGAGTTGTACCCCTGAGAATGTTTCAGCTCACAAACGCTCAATCAACCATCAAATTTTGACTGAACGAGGAAGTCTGCTTGTGTAACTTACTATATACCTGGATTAAAGAAAAGCCCTTACCATCTCGTGGGGAAACGGCTGAAGATAAAATCACAATGGGAGGACTTAAGTGAACCAATACGCCTCCTGGAAGCTTACCGAGTAAAGGATATTTGTAATAAAAAAAGCTTTGCAACTAATTTTTCCGCTATTTTCTGAACTTAATGATTGATATTTAAAAAGTACCTTGATCATAAATGTGTGTATTTTTTTTGTTTATATGTAAAAAATAACTCAATTATTTCTAAAATTATTTATACAAAACCGTAACAAATATCATTTTTATTTTGCAAAAAACATGAACACATTTATAATAAAGCTAAGTTTGCAACATTCTATATATAGTGAGAGAGCTCCTACGAGATTTGTATACTCTACCAATTACTGTTTTAATTCATTATATTATTAGATCCTTGCATATTTTTTCTGGGTAAAATAAACTAATGCATATAAACACATATTGTTAAAGTATATTTATTTTATTATTACGAGGTCACTGACAAAAATCCATCTCGATTCCCAACCTACCTAGGTGGTGCAGATAAGACGGTCGACAACAGATCAAACCATAGCTGGATTCGACAATCTTTTTAGGGCGTATAAAGTAATTTTGCCTATAGCTAGAGTTAAAAAGCCTAAAATAACATTTAGTAAGCAGGCATTATGTATAATGCAAGAATTCAATATGAAATCGTTAAAATATGTTTCAATAACCTGAGAACTGTAAGTATATGAAAGTAAAGGATGTATAAATTCAGAATAAATTCCGTGGCTTGAGCACAAAGTCCCTTGCTAAGGTAACTGGCTAAAATTGGTTAAATCAATGACTCCAACTGATCCTTTGAAAGCCTTAAAGTGGCGAAAATACTCTGCCGTCCTTCCATCTCAGGCGGATTGGCAACTACCTCGGCAAAAAATATTTGGAACCAGTCCAACCCAGTTAAAAAAAAAAACACTGCAAATTGTAAATTTTCTTTAATTTATAGTATAAGGACGATTCTTTAACAACTATAGCCTTCAGTAAAGAAACTGAGAAATTAGTGTATATACTAGTCACTTTTTTCAGTTAATATTTTGGTTGTGAATTCCAATTTTGTAGGGTTTACTTCTTTCGATTCACAAAACTTGTCAATATACTATAAATAAAGGTACTATAGTGAATCTTATATTATTTACTGGAGAGTTATTGGCCTATGAATATATTTCAATATTAAGATTCACTTAGGGGAAAACTTCTCTTTAATTTTTTTTAACACGTATGAAATTAAAAAAGAATACATAGATTTCATGGCAAATTTTAAATAAGAAAGTCAAAATATTTTAACCAAAGTTATATATTGAAATAAAGTGATTAATGATCCTAACTTTGTCCTCTTTCAAGTAAAATACGTGACTAAAGTCACGAAAAACATGAGTTGGTCTGAGATCTTGACGATATGACGTGCCATGGTCTTTTTAATTACGAAAATGTCTGAGAGATGAAGTTGATCCGAGTAGAAAATTCAATTAACCCTGACGATTAAGCGAACTTCAAATTCAACCTTAAAATTGTAGCTGTTCTTCAGTAATATTATTTTAATTATAAAAATATATGTATTTATTTTGGATATTTCATATCTTGACGTGCTTCCTAGGACTGTTACGATATATATTACGTATCTATAATGGGAAAGGTTGAATCAATATGAATAGTAAGCTTAGCTAAAGTTCACCTTGTCTTGGTGCAGCGTGCAATATGCCGCTGTTAATTCCAGGAAACTAGACTCATGTTTGACTGAAGATATAAACAATTCAGAAACAAAGAAGCCCAAAATGAACTCTTCAAATCATTTCGTCATCATAGACATTCAGAGTAAAAAATATATAGAGTATTTGATTTAACCATTCCCATCGTAGCTACGATATGTGTAGAAAACTCGATCGTTCCACCTTACCACCGTAATTAGAGATCGTGTGCAATCAATTGTGCACTAGATGAGACAGTGAGAATACCTCGTTGTTCCTAGATTACTTTGTAATTAATTGGTAGTCTGGGTGTCTTTGACGTCCAAACGGTTCAAAGAGTTCATTTGGTTTCTCCGTTATCGTTGTATGTTGCATCTCTTCAGACGAATATGACTGCAGATTCTAGGAGTTAAGCCTGTGGCAGCGTCATATTTTTAAAGTTTCAGTATAAGGAAAGGGAATTGGAGCTGAAATGAACATTCATTACTGCGATATTGTATGGAAGAAGATTATTTTTACCTAATTTTCGTTATTATTTTAAAAAAATTGCTGTCAGTATTATGTTTACTAAAAACATTTATAACTATTATTTCCACATATAAAGGTACATGTGCTCAATTTATTCAGTTTGCTTACACTAAGACGAGTCATTATAGACAAGAAATAAAAGTTATAGTGGCCCCATTAGCAAAAGACTTTTTCCAAAAACACCAAGTGTACCATAAAAATATTTGAAGGAAGTTTTCAAGCAAGTATTAGCACATGTCGCCTCCCGCCGCCATAGACAAAGGTGCCACAGTTAAATCTCCACATATAGCCACTAGTCCAACTGTCATTTCAATAATATAGTGTATCGACCATTACTTAAAATGGAACATAAGAAATCAAATTTATAAAAACCATATACTATTATAAGTGTTCGTTATACGAGTAAATAATGGATAAACTGAGTATGTATTATAACCTAATGAGCGCTTATATGAACAGCAGATTGTAATTAATGGAAAAAAAAGCTCTTAACGGAAGATGACCCAGTTCCATTGAAAGTAAGAGAAGAAACGTCGCTCCTGGATGTCCCCTCATTAGTCTGTGGAGACAGATTCTGAGAAACACGACTTTCATTTATAACACAGCTGTGATTAATGAACCACTGTCTTATAATGTGAACGGAACATTTATACATAATAGGAACTTTCTGACTTTTGAATTGTGAATTGGTTAACTTTTGGGCTCTGAAGTTATAATAAAATTAGTATTTTAGAATTTACCATAACAATAAACCCATTAGTATTTTTAAATTTATCTGATATATTTTCTTTATTATGAAACCTATATTCTTACATGTAGAAACACAATAATTCTTAAAGTACCTATTCATGATTATTTGGTCTTGATTGTAAACAAAGAAGTATTTTTAACTTGATGCGTTGAAAAACATAACATTATATTTCATTAAAATGTACGAAGCTAAATATTAAAAACTAAACTATTTATTATAAACATCTATGTTTTTAAAACAGAGTTGGTTGTTAAATTATTTCTTATTTATTGAGTGTTAATGGAGCAATGCATGTACCTTTGCCCTTCTAAAAACAGTACAATCATTTTGTATTTTAATATGTGATACGTAACCTAATAATCACAAGTAAATAATATATTAAGTTTTGCGTCCATCCTCGTCAAATCCTGTTAAGTGATACTTAGTGTACCATATTCTACCTTTAAAGGCCAATGTAAGATTGTTTAAGGTTAAAATTAGACTTATTTTAAATCTTTGCTAATAGTCATCCAACCACCAGAAGTGCCATCAACTATCATTGAACTCGATAATCTCTGTAGAGATGATACTTTATGCAATATTTCAAGTCACAGGTCAGTTTTTTCTCCAAATGTGTTAAAAAAAACATTCTTTTGGTCGTTTGAAGAATATAATTGGTGAACGATAAGCCAAATAGTTTTGTAAATCCCTGCAAGTATTGCAAATACCCCCATTTTACTAATGTAACGTAAACTTCACTGTAATAGTAACAATGGCGGCTTTGTCACTAGTAGAGTGTTGCTGTACATTCGTATGCACAAACTTCGTACATTAGCAATTAAACTATAGCAAAAGCTTATCGAAATTCTTATATATTGCAACCATGTCGTCAAAAACGTTATGTTTTCAAAATCTGTTTACAAACAGTAATATAATTTCCTAAGATTTTCCTATTATTTATATCTAATAACTCTTATAGTTTATATTAGAATAAATTAAGTAGGGTTTGAGAAATATTACAATAAATATCGTTACAGTAATTTAAAATTTACTGGAAGCAACTACATGAAATATTTATGCTGCGGCTACATTGTTATGTATTCCAAGCGGGACCTCCTACCTCCGACCTCTTACACATATATGGTTCCAGCTCCACCAATTTGATATGTAAGACGACACCAGTAAATCCCCGGCAACATTTAGGAACTGTCTACTCACTTTACGACACAATTTTACAAATCTCTACAGGAGTCCTGACAGTTTTAATTTTAAGCAAATACCAACAATGAATCGTTTAATAAAGAGCAAAGGTTGCTTGAATAAAAATGTGAGGTTCCATACCACTTAGTTGTAGTGTCTGAAGACTAACGCTGAGACAGACTTGACTCGTGGAATCTGGAACTAACATCCTCCTGAAGAGATCTATAATAGTCAGTGACGTAAAATATCAAACTTTCTTGAAATATTCATATTTCTATTAGCCCCAAAAGAAATTTGTTTAGAAACTAGAATATTAATGACTAGAAAATGCTCACTAATTTCTAAAATAATTAAGATTAAAATTGTAGAGCAAAAACATTTTGCGAACTTGTTGCTATCACTGAGCGTTCACAAAGTCTATTACTATAAATACTTTAAATCGCATTATTTATTCATTCGTTTCCCTGTCCTCCCAATACCTCGAGAAATACTGTATTGAAGACTCGAAAATTTACATGAGAATCATCGAGCTCGGCGTAATTCGTACTCCGTGGCATTTGGCTGACGGTTGATGAATGTTTTACATCGGTCTTGTGGGTAATTATGATGAAAACGTGAAAATAGCAGAATAAGTACAAATGTAAACTAACTGGGGACAACTATATATTATTTAGGCACTTTACTTGAGTAAGCACATAGTGAGTAGTAGACCATAGACACAGTCCGGATGATGTATCTAATTGCATAGTGGCTAAATTAAGGATTGACTATAAACTGCGCTTGATAATAAAACCTGTCGTGTAATGAAAGGCCTATTACATGCATTTTTGCATACAGCCTCCACAAAGCCTGTTACGTGTGACGTGGTGTGGTTTAGTCCTACCTGGTAGTTCTGTACATAGAACCTATATACAATTGTGTAAGGAACTAAGCCTTATTTCAAGGATGTTAAAAGCCCTAATTAAGGTTCCAGATTGAGATATATTCTCCAAATGCTATTTATGGCACAGTTTACTTAAGATAATTTCGAGAAAACCGAAAAACAACTGCCGGGTTGTATTAAATTATAATTTTGAAATTATTGTATATTTTTAATATACATGTAAATATTTGAGCCTTAATTCCATCGGTGATCTAATTTTCCTAAGACAGACCGGAAAAAATATTTTGAACATAAAGAAACATAAAAGTGACACGCATATAATATTGTAAAACGATTCATTGATAATTAAATGTTACGCAAGAGTTTAAAATATAAGTAAAAAGTAAAACAAAGTTTGAATTTCTTACGTTATCGTATGGACAAACATACATACTGAAACTTATTCTTAATACACCATTAAGACAAAAATCTATGTTTGTAATGAGTTGAACTAGATGGTCTTTTTATTGTTTCCCTACTATCTATCTAAATACTGCGAAACTATGTCAAACAGTGTTATTACTTGCGCAGTATAATGAGATTGTTCACTATCGTGCAGAAAGGGCACAGCGCAAAAAATATCTTCTAACTGAATATGCACTACTGGTACTTAGTGGTATTTTTCAAAATTAGTTTTCTTTATTTAAATTGCCATCAATTACTAAATATCCAATTAAGTCAGTTCCAACATACCAGCGAACACTTTAACATAGTGATTGTTGTCACTAAATAGCAAAATTTGTGTCTAAACAATTTCTAGAAAAGTAAATAAATCTTTGTTAGAAAATAAATCTGGTTCCTCTACACACGTACTTGATAAAAACTCATAAAGTATAATCACTCTGTTTAATTATATTCCTATAACATCATACGCGGGTAATAGCAGTTTTTAATACTGAGCAATGGCTCATATCGGCAGCTCTGATATTTTGAAATACTACAGAAAATTTTTCAGTACTTTAGACTAATCATTGTTCTTTTCATATTTAGTATTTTATACGCGCATTATTTAGTAGTATTTTTATAGTATTTCATATTCAAATTTTCTTCAACTGTTTTTAAAGGTCCTTAAACTTCCTTCCGTCTTATACAAACTTCATTGAACAATAGAGATTGATTGAGGTACAAGATAATCAATAAATCGCTATTCAACAATGTATAGACAGTGGGAATATCACTAAATTGCTAGAATGTTGAATACGATATACTAGAAATTCAAACGACTGAGAAAGTACTTGGTAATTTGTTTTGAATCTGATATTTTATGTCCTGTGTGTGTTGTGTTGATATTTAGAGCATTTTAATTTAATATGAATATTGGCCTATGGACACTTCTTAATACCCTTTTCTCTGATAGGGTAAAACATAGGAATACAAAGTTTTACTCCACATGTTGATGTAACAAGTATTTAAGTGCAAGGTTTAAAGTTATCTTATAAATATCTTGAGGAAATTCAATGGACATTTTTATATGCCATTTAATTTGGAAACTATGATTATAAAACATTTTTAAAACTATAAAAAAGAGACCTGAAAAGATTACAAAATTTCATAAACATTTAGCAACAGACAACCCAGTTGTAAAGCAAACGATTTCAAGATGAAAACTGCACTTAATATGCTAATAGAATTCTTGATGAAGATCTGGGTAAACAATTAATACGAGTAGTAAAAATAGTTCATGATTGATACAGTTCTTATATGTTGGTCAGATTGAGAGGCATTTAATTTTATTATTGATGCTTATCAAGTAAAACGTCACACTCCGTTTATTATGGACCTAGATAAAATAAAAATATGTTGTAATGTATTATTAATTATCTAAACTTTTGATTGTCGATAATGTGTTGTACGGTACCTAAAACGATTTTAAAAAATAGATACTTTGAATTTAATAGATCTTATAAGAAATAAATTGATAATATGTACGCATTTGGAAGAATATCCCCTTCTTCCGACAGTCAGAGGGACTACTTAATTATTCCCTTTGCCCTTTGATAAAAATAAAAATATTGTTGTCCGGAGAACGTCGTTCTTGTAAATTGAGTAATTTTTCAGATGAATAATGAAAGTTCTCTTATTATGGAAACGTGTTTTCTTTTGAAGAGACAACTAAATATATTCCCTAATCTTAAACTCATTCTCAATTCTTAGTAGGAAAACTTTTATTTATTTTTAGTTATTATAATTTAATATTAACATGTACACACACACACACACACACACACACACACACACACACACACACACACACACACACACACACACACACACACACATACATATATATATATATATATATTTACAGAAACAGGTTATATTTAATAAAATGATTTGTGATTTGACAATATTAAAAACTAGAAACAGTGAGTTTACTATGGAAGTTTTTTAAATCAGGTTAGTAGTGGCTGAAAAATACGTGGGATTTGAAATTTTAATACGATGTTGAGTTACTCTAATATAATTATCATTTTCTTAAGCAAGAAATATAATAATATAATTAAATTTTTATTGAAATAAAGCACTCTTTTCAAGCAATTAATTTAAATGGCTGGCTCTTACTTTCAGCTTGGAATACAATTTGCTTCTAATTAAACAACATATATAATTTTGTATGAATTAATAAATTTGTACCTATAACACAAGTAGAATTATTACTGAATATAATGTCAAGCAATTGTTACTACCTTAAATACTATCCAAGTACTTTTATTCCATTTAATGAAAAATAATCAACATATTTCGGAAAACTAATGCTGCCTTATTTTGTAAGAAACTACAATCTCATCCAGCTTACGAACTTATATTTATTATTCAGTATTTGGCATTTATACTCTTAGTAATAGTGTTTTAAATACCCTTCTGATATTAATAAGATAATTTCAAATAATTATCTACACACGGATTAGCATAATTGGCATAATCGTTAAAGAAATACTGATACGCGTCGTTATTTTTTTAATGATATAATAAAATAAAAATAAATTAATGAAAATAAACTATAATTTAATAAATCCCTTCCTAGGAGTGTAAGCCTACGAGTAGTAATAATACTGTACAAAATGAACAAATTTATTATGATCCATTATAAATACTGTTTATATACCAATGAACACTATAACAGAATCAAATGTAGATCATACATCCGAATACAACGAGAGCGAATATTTGAATCGTGAATAGGATAATAGCCGACTAATCGCTGGTGTACACAAACAGAATAGTCAACAGACCGCACCACGCTATCGCGGCTAGGAACTACAAATGTAGCATTGTTTACACTTCGCATACTCCGTCGTAATTCCATTGTTCTAATCCAGCGTCTTTATTATTGCACATTGTCTAGTTATTTGTTCTAGATTTACCATTTTATTGTTTTATTGAATAAACAATATAGAAACGGATTTTTTTATACAGATTCGTATAATTAGTCCTCTGAGTTATATCAAATAATGATCATAACATTATACCAAGTATATTAAGACTTTCATAAATTAGTTCATATTTTTAGTTTATTTAATTGATCAATAAATATACGGCTATGAACTACTGTTATGAATTTTAATATGACTCATAATATGATACTGTACTAAATTGCACCAGAAGGTATGCACTGGGGCAATTCTTCACTTTCTTAAATAGTTTTAAATGTTTCCAAGGATAATCTGAACCACTTTTACATAAAGTTTTGTTCAAATGCTGTAGATAACAATAAGGACCATTCTTCTAACTATCTGGAATGTATAAAGAATAAATCGACATAAAATATGTACAGATAATCCTTTTAAAGAAAACACAAATGTACATTGTAACACGCAGAAATTTATTTTAAAAAACTCTTCATTACTTTGGATAGGTTGTAGAGGAAATAACATATTTACCAGTTCCGGGTTAACAGCCTTTATCCTATACTGAGATAAAACTTCATAAAACATAATTAGGTATAAACATTCAGTATACTTTAATTGAGAGATTTTTTTAATATACGTTAATAATATGTTACGACATGTTGTAATTTATAATCCTAGAAAATTAATCTCATATTATAAAAAAAATATCTTAGCTGTGAAATAAAAAGTTTAAAGCATCAATTAGAGGACTAGCGTGACTGTAAGTTATGTAATATCAAACTTTCTCCGTTCTAAAGTTGCTGTGGTCTGTTACCAAACCACCGTAGAATGGTTCCAATATGCAAACTCATTTATTAAATTAAAAATATAAGGAATCTCATCTTCACTTTGCGTAGATTTATTAAATGAGTCAGTAATGTTTATTTATATTCCACATTACCATTAAGAATCGTTAGGCAAATTAGTTTAGATTCATAAACATTAATATGGACTCTACACGTCAATAAGTATGTAACTAAATGAACTTATTAAGTAAAAAAAAGGGAATTTTATAACAAAGTTATGAAATACTTGTTGGTGTTCAAATAATGTTTATGTTCAATATATTTTGATTACATTAGAATTTCAAGTTTACCTTTATTATAAGTAAACACATTTTAAGTTATCATTAAAATGTATAACGTTGTAACTGATCAAAGTCAACACATGATTTAGTCAAGGTCTCTCTCTCGAAGTTGCTCTTCACCAAAAGACGTATGTACAAAATCTAAAATGCTCTAAAATTTTAAACATAGTTACAACATTGTCATAACATGAAAACTACAACTGAGAAAGAGATTTTTCAGAAAATGTTCCAATGCTCACAGAGACGTTTACAGATTAGGAACACAGCTTTCGGAATATAAGCAGTATGCATAAGAGCTATATTGTTGTAAGGAAATCAATTTAGTAGATATCACACAATATTTAACAATGTTGTACAGAAACGTCACGACATGTGAACCCGACAACCCGACAGGTCACGCCAATGTGAATAGTTACGGTATACTTTTACCTAGTGTAAGGAAATTACAAACATTGTTACTTAAACAATACTACGACTGAGAACTTTTGAAATATTACTCACATATTCAAATATTTTTACCACTGTTGAATTTTATGAAGACACATGTATAAAACTTGTCTCAATACATTTAATTTATTTAGTATGTTAGTATTTCTGTACTGGTTCCCACTGCCTTATAATCTTGAAATTGAGGTAAGTATGTTTTGGAAACATTTATTGAGTAAAGGTATGGAAATTATATCATTTATACATTTGTTGTATTATGTGAAAAAATAATTATTTGTATTTTTATATTAAATATTTATTCTTTAATACAAAGAATTTTAATTTGCTTACTGAAATAGGCATCAAGCTTCGAGTCATCCGCACGCACACATCGGTTATGGCCCATGTGGGAATATATCCATAATTGCTCACGTAGTAATATGTATTACATATAAAGATTACTGAAAATAAATTTGTTCTAATCTAGTTGTAAGATACCTAAATTGTAGGTTCCTCCTTAGAAAGATGACTTTTTATTTTACGTGGCGGTGTAGGACAGTCATACAAACTGAGTTATGCTAGACTTTTGAGTTTTATCATGATAGTCTGTTCTCTCCGTTGAAATAAATTATGCAATTAGAATGAATTGTGCTATAAATAGCTTCTAGGTTAGGCTACTTGGACTGTGATAAGTAAATTATTTGGTTTTACCAAGTTAAAAAATATTGATAAACTCAAGTTTTACTTTCTATATTTTTAATCAAATTTGTTTCCTACATTTGGTTCCTCATTTACAAATTCATTATTACACTTTTTGATAAATTTTAACAATTAATTATAATTTATATAGTAAGTACAATTTCAAAATATTGCTGCAGAAAAGTGTACAGAAGATTCGGAGATCCGAAAGATAGGATCGCGGCGAAATAAAGAAAAATCGACTTTCTGTCTAAATCCAGGTGCAGCTCCGTGATAGTGGTAGGATGGGATAAGGGAACAAGTGAGATAATATCAAATCTTACCTTTCTGCTTCTTTTGTTATCCTGAATCTGATTTAATATTATTTAAATCCCATTTTAATCAGAAGGAAAATTCTCTTTTAAATTTAGAAGTTGATGAAAACTACTTGCCGATAAACGTTCAATGTTAGTTTACTACTAACACATTTTTATAAATAATATTATAAACAAAGTAACCTTACTAAAAACCAAATAGTTAATGAGAAAGTTTAAACTATTTTAGAAATGATTCAATATTTGTTGCCGACTTAGTTAATTTAATCAATTTATTAAAAGTATTACATTAATTAAAGTGTCAATAAAAGATTCTTGTTGTATCTTCAAATTGATATGCATAAATTTTTATTACTGCAATCGACTACTGTATTACTAAAAAGAATTGAAAGTCTAATGTGGTTTTCATTTGTATAATATTGTAAAGTGGTACAATTTATCTACAAAATTATATTCATAGAACTTACTAGATTATTCTGTATGCAAAACAATAAGTTCAAATTTCTTTTATAACTCATTCTTTCCCTTTTTAACACGCTTTTTATAAGCTTCGGTTGTATCTATGTATGTAACGGAATCTTTGAGCATAATTTTCACCAATTTCCAGAAGTCTGAATAATGTGAAACTTTGCATACGTATCAAGAACCAATGACAATCCAATAATTTGATCATAGTTTTCCATTATCCTTATAAGGATCGCCAGGATTAATAAATTCCTTATAGATCCTCTGTAGTGGAGTAAAAAAGATAAAGCTAGCGCGCGATCTGCGCTAACCCAGCGTTCAAGTCTCCATTCATCTCGGTATACTCGGATGTGATTGACTCTCAAAACCCTTTATGGTTACCGCGGGACACCTATGTCCCACTTTCATTTTTGCTTTGTTACTTAAGTCTGTTGGTAGATAATAAAGTCCTGTTAGTGCTACCATCTTCAGGAATATATGTGGACTAAAAAAAAAATAATATGAACAGCACAGCCATAGATTCCAACTTCACTAAATGTGGTTACAGCTGATTTGCACGTTTCTGACATTTTGGAACGTTCAGAAAGTTGGGTTATGTGACTTTTACAACGACTCATACATTTTAAAATGGAAAAAGTGAGTATTACTGTTTTAAATTTATTTCAAATATCTTATATAATACAATGGTTTATTGAGAATATAATGTTTAGTGTTTATAACTTATTTAGGTACTTATTTTCCAAGTGGGACTCTATTGTCCCACTGTCCTTGAGGTGATGAAGACGTATAACTTTTGTTCTACATTATGCAATATTTTTTGTAGGTTTTATAAAATAATACACTTACACGATATAATATTAACAATAAAGTATATAATGGCATTATATTTACTACACCTTTTTAGCTTTTGGCAGATAATCAGAAATAAATTGGTGCAAATAGTAATAATAAATACGTAAGCCCAAACTAAAATGTTATTAGATCTACACATTATTGTGTTACCAACCACATGGAATATAATCGGGCTGAGTTTATTTATCGATTAGTATAACCATCAATATTGACAACCAAAATATCTATATTAGTTAGGTTATGTTTTAGTTTACTTTGTTCTTACAGATAAGATTAATAAATACCAATATTTCAATCAATCAATATAGAAAATCGGGTCCACTCATCGTTATTTGTCCTTTTTTGGAAAATATAATTGCCTCAATAATCCATCCACCACAGGATGTTTGTTGTAAATGGTTTATTTACTACGTACATATCAAGATATTCGAATAGTTCCTTTTTGCTTACGGTCATCTTTTATTTGCAGGCATTGAATGAAGATGAGATTCTGGAGTATGTATATGGTTTACCAGACGACCCAGCCACATCTGACATTGAAGGTGACAGCGAAAATGACTTTTTAGAATTTAGTGACTCTAATTCAAAAGATACTTCATTAGAATCGACGCCTACTTCCACACGTGTGAATACACCAATTGTATTTCAACCTGTTATTGAAGATCTATTTATCCCCCAACCATCTACATCAAGGGGAAATAATGGATTATTTGAAGATGGCCCACCGTGTCTGCCAGTGCTTGACCATACTTACAGTAAACAAAATGGAAATAAAACGGAAAATAAACAGGATCCATGCATAAATGATAAAACCAAAAGAAAGAAAATGAAAAAGGCAGTAAAGAAATCAGCTATAAAACGAAAACATTACACCATTGAGGAAAATAATCAAAGGACAAAAAAACTAACGCAAGAAGAGAAAAAAGAAATAAAAAGGCAGAAGAGGGACGAGGGTTGGGATGAGTATGACGAAGAATTTAGTTCAAATTTAGGGAAAGTCAAAGACACGGAAGCTAAATCAAACAGAACATTTTCAGTATTAAACCAGGAAATTGAATACTTTAGCCAATATTTTAATAATGAGTTACTCATGTTGATTTGTGAGCAGACAAATCTATATGCAACCCAAAATAATGCTCGAAATTGGACAAATATTGATGTGCATGAACTAAAAGCATTTTTGGGAGTAACAATTGTGATGGGCATCCACATACTTCCATCGGCAGTGAACTATTGGAGCTCTGATCCATTCCTGAATGTTCCTGGTGTCTCCCAGGTAATGACACTCAACAGGTATAAAAAGATCGTCCAGAACCTCCATCTCAATGACAATCTTCATCACCCAAAAAAAGGAGATGCAAACTATGATAAATTATACAAGTTGCGACCCTTGATTACACATATGGAGGAAAAGTGCTTTGAATGCTACACACCATCTGGTAACCTGGTAGTTGATGAGGCCATGGTAGCCTTCAAAGGTAGGTCGAGTTTGAAACAATATCAACCTATGAAACCTATCAAAAGAGGTTATAAAGTTTGGTGTTTAGCCGATGCCGAAACAGGATATGTTGTACGCTTTGAAGTTTACATAGGAAAATGTGATGATTCTAAGCAAAATGAACAATTTGCATCCTTTTTGATGTGCGAGAAGGTGGTTTTGAATTTGTGTGAACCTTTTTTTGGCACAGAAAAACTTATTGTTGTTGATAATTTTTTCAACTCTTTCAACTTGGCAAAAACCTTACTGCAAAATGGACTTTACTGTTGTGGGACTGTGCGAGGTGATAGACTGGGGTTGCCTAGTGTGTTAACTAGCAAAAAAGCCAGAACTGAAGAGAGGAGACTACACCTTTCGAACCAAAGATGGCATTTGTGCTTTAAAATGGCGGGATAACAAGGATGTCTGCCTACTTTCTACAGTCCATGACCCTAAAAATGTTGTATTCATCGATAGAAAAGAATCTGATGGTTCAAAAATTAAAATATCTGCTCCAGAAGCTGTTATGTCTTATAATGCATTGATGGGCGGAGTTGACAACTTCGATCAGCATCGTGCCATCTATCAAGTGGGCCGCCGATCAAGAAAATGGTGGCATAGACTGTTTTATTTCTTTTTTGAGTTGGCGCTTGTCAACTCATTCAATTTGTGGAAATTGACCAAAGCTCGGGGCAATAACTTGTCATTCAGAATCAACTTGGCTCGCCAGCTTATTGCTGGTTTCTCATCTAGAAAAGGTAGAGGCAATAAAGCAGTGGTATTCTGCCACAAGAAACCTGGACATGTGGGTGTTCCAACTGAGGTTCGTCACGTTAATGTTGGAACCCATACCCCAAAGGAATCATACACTCGACGTAGGTTGCAGGCAATGCAGTACCAAAAATGAAGAAAAGAGAACAAAAATAGTGTGTTCAAACTGTGATGTACCTTTGTGTGCAGTGCCTTGCTTCGAAATTTTTCACAGGAAATGAGTATAGCCGAAATCATGTTTATTAATATTAAAATATCAATTTATGTTGTTATTTACAATATATTATATAGATATACAATATATACATAAAAATTGATTTAATTTTTTACAATATACATTATTCTAATTTAGTTTTTTAGACATTACTTTGTAAGTATACTTTTTTTGTATTTGTGTATGTATGAATACATTTATACATTTATTAAATTTTTTACAATAGGCATACTCTCATTTATTTTCATAGACATAACTTTGTAAGTATCAAACTTTGTGCAGAGTTTCTCCTTAATTTTGTATTTTCAATACATTTTTACTTGATTAAAATGTTTGTGTTATTTCGTAATTTTAATATTACAAATGCTAATTAATATAATTTACATATAATACATAAAAATTTGAATACCCATAAAATAAATAATTGAAAAGGATGATTAAAACTAAAATAAAGTAATACACTGAAGAACAGCGGGACATATAAGTCCCACATAAAAATTTAGAGCTCTGACCCTTATAAGACAGCGGGACATATATGTCCCACTTGGAATTACTAAAAAAGGGTTAGTGCAAAAAATATGACATTACTAAAATTGTTTATTGGTGTCAATATACGACATAAAATTAAAAAATAATACAAAACCAATAGAAATTGGTAAAGGTACCATAAAGGGTTAATATAGTAATATTATAGTAGTCATCCAGTCTCTGCCATTTCCAGTGGTTTCCTTGACAGCCAGATCTCTAAGTAGACGATCCATGCATGTTGTTTGTTTAGTATACATTACATAATACTAATTTGAGTCATTGCTTTACAGAAACAAACATAGTATTTCTACCAGACAAAGCCTTTAGTGTTTTTAACTAATTCCATTCCAACAATATTCCCAATTTTTCTTGCATTTTAAATTTTATGTACTATAAAATAAAGTTGAACAAATACAGTTTAGTGATTTTACACATTACCGAAGATATGTAGCTAATAAATTAAATAATAAATGTACCGAAATATGGGTATATTCAAGTCTGAACTACAATAACCATTAGTTTTTATTATGTATGTGTTTGTTTGATATACATTTCAGAATATATCAATTATATGATAAAAATACAAAATGATTTACGATACGAAAAATTCAACTTAGTTAAGGGTGTAAACATTTTATAATAGTATATCTTAAATAAGTAATAGCTTTAATACAGCTCAGTAAGAATGATAAATGATATATACTAGCCAACATTACTTTTATTAAATACTTCACATACCTATCCCTCGAGTCCGGCAAAGGTGTTTCAAACAGCCACAGTTCCTTGGTAGCTTAGATGCCAGCCTTCGATTTTTACGACAGTAATTCATCTAAAGGGAACTGCGAAGCTCCGAATCTCCAGGGATCAGAGCCGACATCTTAAGTGCAAGCTCGAGGAGTCATATTGAGGCGATGCAGGCTGCTATTTCCCCGTTGGTAGCTATTAACAGGACAAACCTTTAATGGGGCACCGATGACAGAAACGCACCAAGCGGGCAAAAACCGGTCTGACCCGACCTCCTTGATCTAGGCTCGCGATTGTTTGCTGCTGGAGAAGCCTATGTAGCACTTAGTGAAATGATGATATTGCGGAATGATTGGTAAGAAATGCCACATTTCCACAAAAATCTAATTGATACATCGAACTAAAAAATGAAAAATAAATTATAGTTTAAAAAACTAGAAAACACGCTTTTATAGCTAACCAAACTAAAAAATAGAAAATATTTTTAATTACAAAGAATTTATACTATGTTAATAGAAGGAAAAACAATCATTCATAGTCAATCACCTCAAAATAAAATTATAATAAAATTTAAGTTATTAACAGTACAAATTAATTCAGAGTAAAAAGCTTCTTGTGCTTGATATATTAAATACTACAATCGTTCTATCGGTAATTATCTTTGAGATGAGACAAAATATGAAATGTAGTAAAATGTACCCATGCTTTTTACTCTGAATTAATTTATTCTGTTAATAAATTAATTTTTATTATAATTTTTATTTTGAGAAGATTGACTATGAATGATTTTTTTGCCTTCTATTACCATAATATAAACTCATGGAATTAAAAATTACTTTTAATTTTTTAGTTTGGTTAGCTATAAAAGTGTGTTTTTTTAGTTTTTTAAACTATTATTTATGAGTAAAGCAATTACTTCTAATAGGAAAATTAGTTATAAAGTATCATTACCACAAAACTACTATTTTCCAGAGTTTTAGGAGCATAATTTTCTTCGGCGTAATCTGTACCAAATCCTCTCATTAAATTTGTATACAACTTAGTAAACCAGGTTTCAACATCACACGTGATGTGCTAGGCTCAGTATTGTATTGAAAATACATCAGTTTCCGAGCAATCGTATCTTGCAGGACTTCTAACAGCCTTGATTATTATTATTTTCCGTTTTGAATCAGGAATACATCATATATCATGTAGAGAATTTAGCTATCAGTTGTTAGGAACAAGTAGATTCTAACTCAAGTAGGTTTGTACAGTTTCCACAACTGCACTGTTACGCTTTATAGATTCATTTATGTAAAGTTATTTTTGTTTAATCTATATATTATATTTATAAGTATTAGTGTATCATGAAAGAAGTTTATTAAAAACCTTACACCAAGAAGAATTAAACACTTATAAAACACAGTAATACCATGTGGTTCCAAAAACCCTGACAACTATCAAATAACACATCTTCTGCCCATTTCTGGGTCAAAATTTCACTCTATAACTATATTAACCCTTTTCAAAGACAAGAAACAAGACAAGAATTCCAACACCTGCATGAAATCTTAGATGAAAACTGGACCTTAGCGCCACCCACCTACTTTCGTTCACAATCTACAAAGACAACACCACTTCCAGCGAAATCAAGACGACAAAAACATAGTAAACAACACTGAACTCATTTTGTACTTTTTATTAGCCTGGACTTCTATAATAACACTACTTCTTTTTATAGCCCTCTACTTCATCCACATTAACAACATCAAAATAAAATTTCTAAAGCCTACAGTACATGAACGTGACTACCCAATGGATAACCTTAATTAGACAATAAGCACGATTCGTAGGTAGATTCGTCATCAGGCCAGGGGAATGTAAGACATATGTAATTATTAGTAAAATAAAATTCATAGAATCGATGTACAGATAGTTGCTGGAAAGGAAGTCTTGTATTACAATATATTAAATATATTGTTTTTTCATATATTATTTTGTTATCTTTTATATTATACATAGTTGTAAATGGCACTGATCGATGTACCAGATATAAATAAATATACAAAGGACATAAAGAGGTCTAATGCATATAATGATGTAAGGAGTATTCAGGAATCAAAATCTCTATTTCTATGTTAATTGGCCGTAAGAAGAAGACGTATTGACTTATTCTCTTTTGTGAGCGATATTATTTCATTAATATTTTATTACATTTAATTTTTAAGGTAATTTTTTTATATTAAGCGGCATTGAAATGACTGGGCTATAAACAGTAGTTTAAAAACTACCCTAAATATTGATTATCATAGAATCACAGCGACCCAATGGACGAACAAACAAATGCTCCAGCTTGCCGGAGAAATCCAACAGTCATAATAAGTCTATGCATAATTGTATCTATGATATTTCATAAACATTATCAATATATTACCTAGTTCAAAGAAATTATGGATTACTGCAATATACTCCTAAAAAAGTACCTAATGTGATATGTGTATGTTTGAAAGGCAGTCATGGCAAAATAAGCTGAGCCCTAACTAATGGAGTGAGTTATTCATATCCCTGTCAACCACTGAGTTATAGCGCTGGATGTATGACCCTGCGTCAATAAATGTGCTGTTATTGTGCAGAGAACTGTGTTATGGGATGTATAAGTACCATGTGTATGAAGTTACGTTTATATAGCTATCATTGTGAAAATAGCTCAGCCCTAAATATTGCAATGAGGTATTCATATCCCCGTCTGCCATTAAGTTATATACTCTACTAGATAAATGGTCCTTTAAGATATTTAATGGATGTACTGTTATTGTTTTAAAGAGCCACATGTTTGACGATACATGTGTAAGGCTCTCGGGGTGAAAATGGCTTAGGTAAAGGTGTTAGGTATTTATATTTCCGTCAGACACTAAGTTATTAAATTAACAGGGTAAATGGTCCCGATATGTATTAATTGTTTGTTATTGTGATAAAATCTATGACATGGGTTGTATAGCATATCATAGTTATTTGCACGATAACAAAGCATCTATTGAATAAAGCACAAGATCATACATCTAGGTGAATGCATAACTCGGTAAGATGGTGATATTAACATATCTCACACCATTAGTCAGGGCTCAGCCATTGTCACACTGACAGCCTCTCATTCGTACCGTCTCACACATGGTGCTTATACAACCCATAACATAGCTCTCTGCACAATAACAGAACATCTGTTGAATAGCGCACAGGACTATTTATCTATCAGATTGCATAATTCAGTGGCAGACGGGGATATGAATACCTCACACCATTAGTCATAGCTCAGCCATTGTCACACTGACACCCTCTCATTCGTACCGTCTCACACATGGTAGTTATACAACCCATAACATAGCTCTCTGCACAATAACAGAACATCTATTAAATAGCGCTCAGGACTATTTATCTAGCAGAGTGCATAACTCAGTGGCAGACGGGGATATTAATACCTCACACCATTATTCATGGCCCAGCTATTGTCACACTGACAGCCATACACTCGCTTTGTCTCACACATGGTACATACACATCTCATAACATAGCTCTCTGCACAATAACAGAACATCCATTGAATAGCGCACAGGACCATTTATGTAGCAGAGCGCATAACTCAGTGGCAGACGGGGATATGAATACCTCATACCATTAGTCAGGGCTCAGCTATTGTCACACTGCCAGCCACACCCTCGTTCCGTCTCACACACTTCTAGTAATGGTCGTGCTTGTGTATGAAAGTTTTTGTGTATGTGTGTTGAGCTATAACTGTGTTGTTATTTAAGTAATAGTTAAAAACTTTAAAATGCCACTCTGCAATGGTGAAAAATAATGAGTTTTTCCATTGTATATTTTGCTATGGAAGTCTTTCTACCCGTCATCTATTAAACGCAACAAACGTCACTAAATAATTCACTAAAGTCACTAAATAATATGAAAGTAATTTAATTCACAAGCCTTACACTAAAATGAAAAAAGCTAAATAAAAATCGTCTATTGATTTTGAAATAGTATTAGATTATATTTTTATATATCAAAGATAATCTTAAGTATTTAGGGGAACTTGTAACTTAGGTCGATATACGAGTAACTAACTGGAGGTTTTCTGAAGCGTTTATCAAAAGTTCAAGCACGTTTTAAGAACAAATTGCAACTATTTAGACCTTTATCGGAAACTTTACTTACGTCATTTAGTTCTTTAAAAATTCCTTATATCTACAGCCGTTTTGCTTCCTAACATAAACTTATTTAAGAATGTGACGTAATAAAATTACATTCTTCAAGTCTGTAAACATATAAAATTAAGAAACTAAATTCATTGTAGGTGGAATATTTTAGTTGTGTGCTTCAAACCATAGATATATATTAGAAATTCCTGAATTGTTGTTAGAATACAAATAAAATAAAAAAGTATGTATTACATTTATGTATCTAGATTACTATATAAAATTACTCCTATTTGAATAATTTAAAAATAACATATTTTTTACACAACTGTGAATTTATATATACATACATAATTATATATATATATATATATATATATATATATATATATATATATATATACAGTTTTTTTAAAAGCGCCTCTTCTTTTCATAGAATAGTACAGCATAAGAAATTTAAGTATTCCGTCAAACAAAAATCAAAATAGTACGTTGGAGATTTATTTACGGTAATAATCATTTAGGTATAACGTATAAGGATGTTATGATCACTACTTCGTACATTGTATATTGTTTTATATTTATTATAATTATTGCATATGTCATTCGAGAGTTCATGTTGAAAAAGATTTTATTTTGTATTAAAGAGCCGCTTAACGAGTATCTACATACATGATGTCCGACGTTATTCAGCCAGGAAGGGATAAGAGAAAGACGCTTACTGGAATGTGATCCGCCTGGAATATAATAAAGCTTAGTCCCGAGGTGTTTGATAACCGATCTTCCAGTTTGTACCTCAAGCTCACGTTCTACAGCCAGGAAGGGATCAGGGAAAGGCGCTTACTGGAGTGTGAAACGCCTGGAATCTAATAAAACTTAGTTCCGAAGTGTTTGGTAACCAATCTTCCAGTTTTTACCTCAAGCTTACGTTCTACAGCAGGAAGGGATCAGGGCAAGGCGCTTACTGGAGTGTGTTCCGCCTGGAATCTAATAAAACTTAGTCCCGAAGTGTTTGGTAACCAATCTTCCAGTTTGTACCTCAAGCTCACGTTCTACAGCAGGAAGGGATCAGGGCAAGGCGCTTACTGGAGTGTGATCCGCCTGGAATCTAATAAGACTTAGTCCCGAAGTGTTTGGTAACCAATCTTCCAGTTTGTACCTCAAGCTCACGTTCTACAGCCAGGAAGGGATCAGGGCAGGCGCTTACTGGAGTGTGATCCGCCTGGAATCTAATAAAACTTAGTCCCGAAGTGTTTGGTAACCAATCTTCCAGTTTGTACCTCAAGCTCACGTTCTAAAGCCAGGAGAGGATCAGAAAAAGACGCTTACTGGAGTGTGATCCGCCTGGAATCTAATAAAACTTAGTCCCGAAGTGTTTGGTAACCAATCTTCCAGTTTGTACCTCAAGCTCACGTTCTACAGCAGGAAGGGATCAGGGCAAGGCGCTTACTGGAGTGTGATCCGCCTGGAATCTAATAAAACTTAGTCCCGAAGTGTTTGGTAATCAATCTTCCAGTTTGTACCTCAAGCTAAGGTTCTAAAGCCAGGAGAGGATCAGAAAAAGACGCTTACTGGAGTGTGATCCGCCTGGAATCTAATAAAACTTAGTCCCGAAGTGTTTGGTAACCAATCTTCCAGTTTGTACCTCAAGCTCACGTTCTACAGCAGGAAGGGATCAGGGCAAGGCGCTTACTGGAGTGTGATCCGCCTGGAAATCTAATAAAACTTAGTCCCGAAGTGTTTGGTAACCAATCTTCCAGTTTGTACCTCAAGCTTACGTTCTACAGCAGGAAGGGATCAGGGCAAGGCGCTTACTGGAGTGTGATCCGCCTGGAATCTAATAAAACTTAGTCCCGAAGTGTTTTGGTAACCAATCTTTCCAGTTTGTACCTCAAGCTCACGTTCTACAGCAGGAAGGGATCAGGGCAAGGCGCTTACTGGAGTGTGATCCGCCTGGAATCTAATAAAACTTAGTCCCGAAGTGTTTGGTAACCAATCTTCCAGTTTGTACCTCAAGCTCACGTTCTACAGCAGGAAGGGATCAGGGCAAGGCGCTTACTGGAGTGTGATCCGCCTGGAATCTAATAACACTTAGTCCCGAAAGTGTTTGGTAACCAATCTTCCAGTTTGTACCTCAAGCTCACGTTCTAAAGCCAGGAGAGGATCAGGAAAAAGACGCTTACTGGAGTGTGATCCGCCTGGAATCTAATAAAACTTAGTCCCGAAGTGTTTGGTAACCAATCTTCCAGTTTGTACCTCAAGCTCACGTTCTACAGCAGGAAGGGATCAGGGCAAGGCGCTTACTGGAGTGTGATCCGCCTGGAATCTAATAAAACTTAGTCCCGAAGTGTTTGGTAACCAATCTTCCAGTTTGTACCTCAAGCTCACGTTCTACAGCAGGAAGGGATCAGGGCAAGGCGCTTACTGGAGTGTGATCCGCCTGGAATCTAATAAAACTTAGTCCCGAAGTGTTTGGTAACCAATCTTCCAGTTGTGTACCTCAAGCTTACGTTCTACAGCAGGAAGGGATCAGGGCAAGGCGCTTACTGGAGTGTGATCCGCCTGGAATCTAATAAAACTTAGTCCCGAAGTGTTTGGTAACCAATCTTCCAGTTTGTACCTCAAGCTTACGTTCTACAGCCAGGAAGGGATCAGGGCAAGGCGCTTACTGGAGTGTGATCCGCCTGGAATCTAATAAAACTTAGTCCCGAAGTGTTTGGTAACCAATCTTCCAGTTTGTACCTCAAGCTCACGTTCTACAGCCAGGAAGGGATCAGAAAAAGACGCTTACTGGAGTGTGATCCGCCTGGAATCTAATAAAACTTAGTCCCGAAGTGTTTGGTAACCAATCTTCCAGTTTGTACCTCAAGCTCACGTTCTACAGCAGGAAGGGATCAGGGCAAGGCGCTTACTGGAGTGTGATCCGCCTGGAATCTAATAAAACTTAGTCCCGAAGTGTTTGGTAACCAATCTTCCAGTTTGTACCTCAAGCTCACGTTCTACAGCAGGAAGGGATCAGGGCAAGGCGCTTACTGGAGTGTGATCCGCCTGGAATCTAATAAAACTTAGTCCCGAAGTGTTTGGTAACCAATCTTCCAGTTTGTACCTCAAGCTCACGTTCTACAGCAGGAAGGGATCAGGGCAAGGCGCTTACTGGAGTGTGATCCGCCCTGGAATCTAATAAAACTTAGTCCCGAAGTGTTTGGTAACCAATCTTCCAGTTTTGTACCTCAAGCTCACGTTCTACAGCAGGAAGGGATCAGGGCAAGGCGCTTACTGGAGTGTGATCCGCCTGGAATCTAATAAAACTTAGTCCCGAAGTGTTTGGTAACCAATCTTCCAGTTTGTACCTCAAGCTCACGTTCTACAGCAGGAAGGGATCAGGGCAAGGCGCTTACTGGAGTGTGATCCGCCTGGAATCTAATAAAACTTAGTCCCGAAGTGTTTGGTAACCAATCTTCCAGTTTGTACCTCAAGCTCACGTTCGTTCTAACAGCCAGGAAGGGATCAGGGAAAGGCGCTTACTGGAGTGTGATCCGCCTGGAATCTAATAAACTTAGTCCCCGAGGTGTTTTATAACCGATCTCCGAGTTTTGTACCTCAAGCTCACGTTTTACAGCCAGGAAGGGATCAGAGAAAGTCGCTTACTGGAGTGTGATCCGCCTGGAATCTAATAAAGCTTTAGTCCCGAAGTGTTTGGTAACCAATCTTCCAGTTTGTACCTCAAGCTTCACGTTCTACAGGAAGGGATCAGGGCAAGGCGCTTACTGGAGTGTGATCCGCCTAGAATCTAATAAAACTTAGTCCCGAAGTTGTTTTAAACCAATCTTCCAGTTTGTACCTCAAGCTCACGTTCTACAGCCAGGAAGGGCTCAGAAAAAGACGCTTACTGGAGTGTGATCCGCCTGGAATCTAATAAAACATAGTCCCGAATTGTTTGGTATCAACCTATCTTCCATTTGTAACCTCAAGCTCACGTTCTACAGCCAGGAGGGATCAGAAAAAGGCGCTTACTGGAGTGTGATCCGCCCTGGAATCTAATAAAACTTAGTCCCGAAGTGTTTGGTAACCAATCTTCCAGTTTGTACCTCAAGCTCACGTTCTACAGCAGTTCTAAAGCCAGGAAGAGGATCAGAAAAAGACGCTTACTGGAGTGTGATCCGCCTGGAATCTAATAAAACTTAGTCCCGAAGTGTTTGGTAACCAATCTTCCAGTTTTGTACCTCAAGCTCACGTTCTACAGCAGGAAGGGATCAGGGCAAGGCGCTTACTGGAGTGTGATCCGCCTGGAATCTAATAAACACTTAGTCCCGAAGTGTTTGGTAATCAATCTTCCAGTTTGTACCTCAAGCTCACGTTCTAAAGCCAGGAGAGGATCAGAAAAAGGCGCTTACTGGAGTTTGATCCGCCTGGAATCTAATAAAACTTAGTCCCGAAGTGTTTGGTAACCAATCTTCCAGTTTGTACCTCAAGCTCACGTTCTACAGCAGGAAGGGATCAGGGCAAGGCGCTTACTGGAGTGTGATCCGCCTGGAATCTAATAAAACTTAGTCCCGAAGTGTTTGGTAATCAATCTTCCAGTTTGTACCTCAAGCTCACGTTTCTGAAGCCAGGAGAGGATCAGAAAAAGACGCTTACTGGAGTTTGATCCGCCTGGAATCTAATAAAACTTAGTCCCGAAGTGTTTGGTAACCAATCTTCCCAGTTTTTACCTCAAGCTCACGTTCTACAGCAGGAAGGGATCAGGGCAAGGCGCTTACTGGAGTGTGATCCGCCTGGAATCTAATAAAACTTAGTCCCGAAGTGTTTGGTAACCAATCTTCCAGTTTGTACCTCAAGCTTACGTTCTAACAGCAGGAAGGGATCAGGGCAAGGCGCTTACTGGAGTGTGATCCGCCTGGAATCTAATAAAACTTAGTCCGAAGTGTTTGGTAACCAATCTTCCAGTTTGTACCTCAAGCTCACGTTCTACAGCAGGAAGGGATCAGGGCAAGGCGCTTACTGGAGTGTGATCCGCCTGGAATCTAATAAAAACTTAGTCCCCGAAGACTTAGTCCCGAAGTGTTTGGTAACCAATCTTCCAGTTTGTACCTCAAGCTCACGTTCTAAAGCCAGGAGAGGATCAGAAAAAGACGCTTACTGGAGTTTGATCCGCCTGGAATCTAATAAAACTTAGTCCCGAAGTGTTTGGTAATCAATCTTCCAGTTTGTACCTCAAGCTCACGTTCTACAGCAGGAAGGGATCAGGGCAAGGCGCTTACTGGAGTGTGATCCGCCTGGAATCTAATAACACATAGTCCCGAAGTGTTTGGTAATCAATCTTCCAGTTTGTACCTCAAGCTAAGGTTCTAAAGCCAGGAGAGGGATCAGAAAAAGACGCTTACTGGAGTGTGATCCGCCTGGAATCTAATAAAACTTAGTCCCGAAGTGTTGGTAACCAATCTTCCAGTTTTACCTCAAGCTCACGTTCTACAGCAGGAAGGGATCAGGGCAAGGCGCTTACTGGAGTGTGATCCGCCTGGAATCTAATAAAACTTAGTCCCGAAGTGTTTGGTAACCAATCTTCCAGTTTGTACCTCAAGCTCACGTTCTACAGCAGGAAGGGATCAGGGCAAGGCGCTTACTGGAGTGTGATCCGCCTGGAATCTAATAAAACTTAGTCCCGAAGTGTTTGGTAACCAATCTTCCAGTTTGTACCTTAAGCTCACGTTCTACAGCAGGAAGGGATCAGGGCAAGGCGCTTACTGGAGTGTGATCCGCCTGGAATCTAATAAAACTTAGTCCCGAAGTGTTTGGTAACCAATCTTCCAGTTTGTTACCTCAAGCTCACGTTCTAACAGCCAGGAAGGGATCAGGGCAAGGCGCTTACTGGAGTGTGATCCGCCTGGAATCTAATAAAACTTAGTCCCGAAGTGTTTGGTAACCAATCTTCCAGTTTGTACCTCAAGCTCACGTTCTAAAGCCAGGAGAGGATCAGAAAAAGACGCTTACTGGAGTGTGATCCGCCTGGAATCTAATAAAAACTTAGTCCCGAAGTGTTTGGTAACCAATCTTCCAGTTTGTACCTCAAGCTCACGTTCTACAGCCAGGAAGGGATCAGGGCAAGGCGCTTACTGGAGTGTGATCCGCCTGGAATCTAATAATAAAACTTAGTCCCGAAGTGTTTGGTAACCAATCTTCCAGTTTGTACCTCAAGCTCACGTTCTACAGCAGGAAGGGATCAGGGCAAGGCGCTTACTGGAGTGTGATCCGCCTGGAATCTAATAAAACTTAGTCCCGAAGTGTTTGGTAACCAATCTTCCAGTTTGTACCTCAAGCTTACGTTCTACAGCAGGAAGGGATCAGGGCAAGGCGCTTACTGGAGTGTGATCCGCCTGGAATCTAATAAAACTTAGTCCCGAAGTGTTTGGTAACCAATCTTCCAGTTTGTACCTCAAGCTCACGTTCTACAGCAGGAAGGGATCAGGGCAAGGCGCTTACTGGAGTGTGATCCGCCTGGAATCTAATAAGACTTAGTCCCGAAGTGTTTGGTAACCAATCTTCCAGTTTGTACCTCAAGCTCACGTTCTACAGCAGGAAGGGATCAGGGCAAGGCGCTTACTGGAGTGTGATCCGCCTGGAATCTAATAAAACTTAGTCCCGAAGTGTTTGGTAACCAATCTTCCAGTTTGTACCTCAAGCTCACGTTCTAAAGCCAGGAGAGGATCAGAAAAAGACGCTTACTGGAGTTTGATCCGCCTGGAATCTAATAAAACTTAGTCCCGAAGTGTTTGGTAACCAATCTTCCAGTTTGTACCTCAAGCTCACGTTCTACAGCCAGGAAGGGATCAGGGCAAGGCGCTTACTGGAGTGTGATCCGCCTGGAATCTAATAAAACTTAGTCCCGAAGTGTTTGGTAACCCAATCTTCCAGTTTGTACCTCAAGCTCACGTTCTAAAGCCAGGAGAGGATCAGGGAAAAAAGGACGCTTACTGGAGTGTGATCCGCCTGGAATCTAATAAAACTTAGTCCCGAAGTGTTTGGTAACCAATCTTCCCAGTTTTTAATACCTCAAGCTCACGTTCTAAAGCCAGAAGAGGATCAGAAAAAGGCGCTTACTGGAGTGTGATCCGCCTGGAATCTAATAAAAACTTAGTCCCGAAGTGTTTGGTAACCAATCTTCCAGTTTGTTACCTCAAGCTCACGTTCTACAGCAGGAAGGGATCAGGGCAAGGCGCTTACTGGAGTGTGATCCGCCTGGAATCTAATAAAACTTAGTCCCGAAGTGTTTGGTAACCAATCTTCCAGTTTGTACCTCAAGCTCACGTTCTAAAGCAGGAAGGGATCTAGGGAAAAAGGCGCTTACTGGAGTTTGATCCGCCTGGAATCTAATAAAAACTTAGTCCCGAAGTGTTGGTAACCAATCTTCCAGTTTGTACCTCAAGCTCACGTTCTACAGCCAGGAGAGGGATCAGAAAAAGACGCTTACTGGAGTTGTGATCCGCCTGGAATCTAATAAAACTTAGTCCCGAAGTGTTTGGTAATCAATCTCCGAGTTTTGTACCTCAAGCTCACGTTTCTACAGCCAGAGAAGGGATCAGAAAAAGACGCTTACTGGAGTGTGATCCGCCTGGAATTCTAATAAAACTTAGTCCCGAAGTGTTTGGTAACCAATCTTCCAGTTTGTACCTCAAGCTCACGTTTTCTAAAGCCAGGAGAGGATCAGAAAAAGACGCTTACTGGAGTGTGATTCCGCCTGGAATCTAATAAAACTTAGTCCCGAAGTGTTTTGGTAACCAATCTTCCAGTTTGTACCTCAAGCTCACGTTCTACAGCAGGAAGGGATCAGGGCAAGGCGCTTACTGGAGTGTGATCCGCCTGGAATCTAATAAAACTTAGTCCCGAAGTGTTTGGTAACCAATCTTTCCAGTTTGTACCTCAAGCTCACGTTCTACAGCCAGGAAGGGATCAGGGCAAGGCACTTACTGGAGTGTGATCCGCCTGGAATCTAATAAATAAAACTTAGTCCCGAAGTGTTTGGTAACCAATCTTCCAGTTTTGTACCTCAAGCTTCACGTTCTACAGCCAGGAAGTGGATCAGGGCAAGGCGCTTACTGGAGTGTGATCCGCCTGGAATCTAATAAAACTTAGTCCCGGAAGTGTTTTATAACCGATCTCCCAGTTTGTACCTCAAGCTCTCTGAAGAAGAAATTTCTGAACTTTTATAATCACGATATTGACACAAATGTATGCAATTTAAATAAATAATCTCTTTTTATTAACCTAATTAATTCCTGAATATCTACTTCAAAAACTGGTCTAGAATAATGCTGACTTAACCCCCATGATCCTATAAACAGCCTGAAACGAATTAAATAGTCTCAAATATATATACAATTAGTTGTTTGGTTTTATATTTTTTTTACAAAAATGAAAATAAATACTAGTGTTTATTGGAGGCGCTGGGATTAAAAGTTCCAACTATAATATAAATTTGGGACACTTATAGCAAACTGACCCTAATTTGTTAAATTAATATGTATAATAGGTGTACTATTTAATATACAGTTTTACAATACCTGTTTAGATAATTTAATATTCAGGGCAACAACGTGACTTTCTATGCTTTTTGTCAAAAACGTAAATGAAAGCAAAGTCCTATAGTATAAATCTACAACCTGAACCGGTTATGTGAAACACAGTTTTTTTTTGCAATTTTAGAAAACGTTCTAAACACATCATTAGTCAACGAGCTCGTGTCTCACTATCCTCTCTCTATCTTCTCTCGCTGCGACACATCGGAGAGGTGAGGGAATGGGGGAGAGGAGATTGTGGAGTAGAGTGTGGACTATAAAATTAGCCGTATATAAATTAGTTTAGATTTAATATAATTTTATTGGTTAAATTTGAAAATTAAATAATGTGAATTCCCTAAGAACGTTTACATGTTTTCATATAAGTGTTTCCACACTTTAAACACAATTTAAGAAAGTCCTTTTATATAATATTTTGGGGGGGTATGACACACATTTTATAAATGTATATATAAATATATCCTGTTATCGAATAAAGTAAATATGCGATTTAAAACATATACTTTTTAATACTTGTTAACAACGCCGATGTAATCGAAACGAATCAATATGCAAAATAATGCTAAAGTAATCTATCTTTCGAACTCTTAAAATTTAGAAAACTTGTTTTCTAAACAAATCATTAGTCAAGTCAAACGTATAAAAATCCCTTCTGACACATTCGGGATGAAATATATATTTGGCTGTGACTACAATTAGCCGAAATATAAATAGTTTAGATTTAATATAATTTTATGTGGTTAAATTTTGAAAATTTAATAATGTGAATTCCATCAAAGACGTTACATGTTTCATATAAAGTGTTTCCAACACTTAAACACAATTTAGAAAGTCCTTTATTTAATATTTTTGTATGACACCGAACTTTTAATAAAATGTATATATATAAAAATATAATTCCTATATAGTTGGAAACTAAAAACGTGTTGGTCTGTTGGAAGTGTTATCGAATAAAGTAAATATGCGATTTTAACATATACTTATAATTCTTGTTAACAACCGATGTATCGAAACTTATCAAAATGCAAAATACATTGCCTTAAAGTAATCTTATCTATTTCTGGAACGTCTTACAGACAACTGAGTATACGACATTCCTTTTTCATACTTTAAACTACCCTATTTTAAGGGTTTCTTGAAACTATGTGATGTATATCTCTTAATAAAATAAAAATTTGCTGATTACCCCAGATAAGCATTTACAATTCCCTATAAGCCTATCTTGAACCATTAAAATTTGGTGCGAAGGAAACAACACCTTACGCCAAACTTGTTGTTTTCACATTTCTATTGCTGCAAATAGCTCAGTATTATTCCGTCAGGATACAACTAAAATTTTTATTTATTTCTATTATATCCGCCAGTGTTACTCTGTATTTTTTTATAAACTCTGTGTGTTTAACCACATTTTATACCTTTAAATATAAATGCACAAGAAAACAAATATTTATACTTGCGCCCTTAAATTTTAAATCCCTCATTTTCCATTGAGTGGCATGGGAATACAAAAAGCAAACCAATATGTATTTTTTATAAAATACAGCATACCAACTAGAAACCAAAACGAGATAATAACTTCAAAAGTGGTTAAAAATTTACTACCATGGTTTTTGAAAAGTATGATATAAATGCAATTTCAAATATCAAGACCTACGCAGATTATAAACTATGAAATTCAAATGTCTAGCATAACGAAAATTTATTGATCGAGCCTAGCTAATTGATACATCACACTATTATTGCAAACTAATGTCTCTGTTAGTCTTGTAATAGCAGTTTCGCGATAAAAAAGAAGGATACATTTTTGGAAAAAAGTCTTGATACCTCATGTATGGGATAGAACCATCAAATGTATATACTGTTAAATGTGTTGGGAGACTATAATCTGTACAATTAAAAAAATCTGCTCTCGAAATTTCGCATATATTTCAAGTACATTATATAGGTTTCATTGGCAATCTGACTATAAACATGCATTAATAGTACCTATTAATGACTGTCTTAACAATTCATCAGCACAATTAGGTGTTATAATATGATTACCTCAATCAATTTATTTTGTTTCATATTAATAACAAAAAACACTTATCCTAATAATTTAATACTTGAGTAGTTTTTTCTACAAATGTCGTAGAAAAGTACTGTAAAAATTAAAGTTCTTAGTATAGATAATTCTCTCCTAAGCCATTAACTTTATCACCCATATAACATTACTGCAAAATTTAACGCGTTCTACGAGTATAATATGAATGGCTGTCATTGAAGGTCACAGGGTTTTATTGAACGGTGTTAGCTGATGGTGATAAAATGCAAGATTCATGGATAATCTCGTAATCTGACCATTTTCTCATCCGTTATTTTTATACTATAATAGTTTATTAAATTGCGAGTAATAGTTTTAATTGTTTAATAGCATGTAGTGTGGTGTTTAAATTACAGTACACGTATACAAGAGACAATAACCACTTAACTTTTAATTTACTTATTTACATACATGTAAACGATTTAATGCTAGGATTTTGCGAATAAAATATTTATATTAGTCCCATGTCTTGGAACCTTGATAAGTTCATTGCATATTTTAATATGGTAAATATAGCCGTTAAGGTTGCAAATAATAGAGAGGTGATTTCACAGATAAATATAATGACGTTTACAGTTACTAAATTCTTACATTTTTTAGTCTGGGTGGTCTCTGTTGTTGGAAGTGATGTAAATGATTTATTTTTTAGCTTTACGTATCCGAATTCTATTGCATCCCTTTAGAGGAACATAACTCCAGATTTATAAGCGTTAAGCTTATAGTAGAGGTCAGATGTCAGGCGAAAAAAATAAATAATCACAACAAACCACACAAACAGGAAGTTGAACTGGACCAAACTCAACACTCACTTTGAATCTAATCTTCCCGACATGAGTCAAGTATGGAGGCATATGGATTGCGTGAAGTATTTCCCACACCTTTTTGATAATTTCTTACACCAATGATTAATAAGTGCGTAGCCAATGTTAAATTTCAGTTTTCAATGCACGGTTCTCCCTCACGAGAAAACTTTGGTTGTTTTCTGGTTTTTCCACATTTTGGGAGGTTTGAAGTTCAGTTGATTATCTCTTACAAATTATTCTAATGTGCTGTAGGAAAAGTTGAATGTTCGTGAATTGAAAATTACTTCGTACAAAGAAAAAAAGTCCAATTCATTACCACTTATTAAGGACGTAACAAAAACATTGAAGCGATTACCAACAAACATTGCCACGATGCTCCTACTTCTTGTATTAAGATTTTTCCGACCAATTAAGATGAAAACGTTACACGTTTAATTTGCGACAGGTAGTGCATCGATACAAAATCAACAACAACTAGATTGACGTTAATCTTGACAGTTATACAAACTGGAGTTTGAGACTAAGTACTAATTCATTATCTTAAAGTTCCTGATAAAATTAAAACTCAAATCAATTTTGTTTCAAAATTCTCAGTTGTGTGTTTTATATTACAGAACGCTCTTTATTAGATTACAAAATATTTATATAAAGGGTGGTTTTTTTTTTAAAAAATTTTTTTTTTTTTTTTTTTTTTTGTGTTTTTTTTTTTTTTATTTTTTTTTTTTTTTTTTTTGTTTTTTTTGTTTTTTTTTTTAATTTTTTTTTTTTTTTTTTTTTTTTTTATTAAATTTTAATTTTCATCGGCGAATAGTAATTTCCGAATAGTTTACTATACAGTAACAAAGTCCGCTGGTATGGATTAATATGTAAGAAAATAATATTATTGTTGCTCGTATATTAGAATATTTTAGTACAATTATACCATCGGCAATTTTAAAATTGCCAGTAAGAACTAAATATACCATAATTATTTTATACTTGAAAGCACTCCACTCTTATTTTAAAATATTTTAAAACCAGAAGGTTATATTTTCCAATTAATGAAATGTTTAAGATAATGAAGGAAAATCAGTTACAAACTGTTTGTTTAATTCAATAAAAGCGCTTATTTTACAATAAAATTCATTAGCTCACCAACGGAATTATTTTAGTTAATCAAGTTAGGTGGATGATAGAATTCGGTTCAACTCTTGTTATTTATTGCAATAACAATTAATTTGAGATAATATATTTTATTAATTGTTGCTTATTAGTTCGTCACAAGGGGTATAATTATATTTTTATTTTAATTTAGATTGTCATTTTCGTCACCATTTAAATTGCAAAAGTATCGGAAGGCATTCGGACTAACAATGTCCAAAATTCAGCCATAAAGATAGTTATGGCCAAAGAGCCTTAATGTTTAGCTAAAGCCTTGATTGGTTAATTTGTTCCCCCTCCCCTAAGATCAGCTCAGTAATAATTTATTTAATTCGACAGAAATTTTCTTATTTACTCAATCGTACATTACCGAGAGTTATCTGAAATCTTACATTTTTTCATACCGGTTTATAATGTAAATTGCAACAGTTATTATAATGAATATACTATAAATGTTTTCACGTTCAGGTTTAATATAAATTGGATTTGAATAGTCATGTTATAAAGTGGCATATGGAGATGCTTCAGAGGTCTGTTCTGAAGACTTGGTTATCAGTAGTTTGTGTTTTACTGAATCATTGTCTGGGGTTACCTGGGATGTGCAGGAAGGTGTATTCAATACCATATAATGCAGGTTTTCATATAATTAGGGTAATAGGAAAAGGATATTGTATTTACTTGCTGCATGCTAGTTTAGTAACTATTATGATTTACTTGGTGAAAGCCTTGGACTGTGAAGTTTTTCATTTTTTTAGAAAAAAAGAAACCGCTTGCGTAGCATAGTTTTCAACAGAATGCGAACAAAACGTTTACTAATACTGGCTAAAATGATTAAATTATTATATTTTTATAAAATTACGACGATAATAAGCATTAAAAGTTTTTGGAAAAAGTTAATATTGTTAGATTTATCACAATTATTTTATTTATAAATAAAAATAATTTTTATTTAATAAATTGCATTAGACTTACCAAACTTTTCCACCAATATACATTCAGTTCAATAATTAGAAATATATTCTCTCTTTTTGAAGAATTTTTATGTTTAAAATTCATCACAGATGAAACGGATACGTAAGTTCATAAATACTGTTAAATAGCAAAAATATAAAAAAAAGCTATTTTTACATACAAAGTTGATTTTACCTTTTAGGATATTTAATATTAATAGAAAAATGGAGTGGAATCACATGTTTCATTTAGAACATAACACAATATTTAATAAAATCAATTAGTATTTTTGTATTCTTATTCTAACACAACAATGAATTTATTTTAATTATCTGAAGTTAATATCAAAATATATTGAAATATTGTAAATCTTTAATTTTTTATTTTGATTAAATGTTTTGACTGTGACTAATAAGATTTGAAATTATAACATTAGGCTCTTAGTAGTTAACCACTAAGCCATGTTTTCTATTGGATACTTAGCTATGGAAGTTTCAAATTTGAGGACAACTGCCGTATAAAGCTATCATGAAGAATGTTGAGGTCAAGCTTCACTTCGCTTCCAGGCTTAGTGGAACTGCAGAAATCGGATTAATTTTTATATAAGATATAATCAGAGTTTTATTTATTAGTTATCTTTCAAACTTCAACATAACTTTTTTACTAAACAATTTCAGACACTAATAGGAAATTTTCGATTTGCCTTCTGAAACTCTAGGTCTACGTTTGTGTCAAGAGAGACCCGATAAAGTTCAGGGCGAAGACACATGTGTAAGAAAATCATTTTATAATCTAGGTGAAGAGGTCTT